>NC_047511.1:48395036-48417573 GCF_902827115.2 Pseudochaenichthys georgianus | reverse complement strand
GTATTCCAGGTTCTTATGGTCCGTCCAAACCTGAAATGGTTGTTCTGTCCCCTCAAGCCAGTGTCGCCACTCCTCCAACGCCAACTTGACTGCTAGAAGCTCCCGATTCCCCACGTCATAGTTCCTCTCCGCCGGACTCAATCTCCTTGAAAAGAAAGCACAGGGATGGATCCTCTGGTTCTCCCAGAACGTTGCGACAGGATGGCCCCCACCCCAACGTCAGAAGCATCCACCTCCACCACCGCTCGCATCTGTTGCTCTCCTCTCCGGGTCTGGATTCGTCTGTCAATCCAGAGGTGAGCTCAATCAACCCATCCAAGGAAGCAGGGAGATCATAGGAAACCAGCTCATCTCTCATATAATCCGCTAATCCTCTCAGAAATGCGTCACACTGCGCCGGCTCGTTCCAGCTGCTGCGGCGGCTGCTGGTGCGGAAGTCAAGAGCGTAATCCACCACCGTGCCGGAACCCTGGTTCAAACTCAGCAGACCCCCGGCAGCGTCGGGACCCAGACGAACGGAACCGAACACCTTCCGCATCTCCGCGGAAAATGCAGCAAAAGAGGCGCAGGCTGACGTCTGCTGCTCCCCACTCTGCAGTTCCCCATAACCGGGCTCTTCCCGTCAGATGATTAACGGTGAAAGCTACACGAGCCGCCTCGGAGGCGAAGGTGTGGGGCTGCAGTGAAAACAATATGGAACAGTTTGTGAGAAAAGGACTGCATCCCTCCGGCTCACCAGCATAGCGTTCCGGCGTTCCCACACGAGGCTCCGGAGCGTATCCCGTCGGGCCCGGGGCTGGAGCGGGCATCGGAGCTGCGGGCGGATGGGCGGTAGCCATGGTAGCAGTTAGCTGTTGTACCGTGGCGCCCATCTGTTGCATCTGGGAGGTAAGGTAATCCAGCATTTGTCCCTGGGTTGAGGTTGTCTGGTGGGTCTCGGTAGCTAAGGTAGCTATCGTGACCTCCTGTCTTTGGATGGCATCCTCAACCCTTTCAAAGCGGTCTCTAGGAGACCCGGTGTTTGCTTGGTCCATTTCTGGCCAGATCGTTCTGTCACAAACGAGCTGAGGACCAAAGTGCAGAACACGGGAAACCAGGGATAGTCGGTAATCAGCTTTATTGATGGAAATAGGCTGGTAGGAGACAAAACGGCAGATAGTAGGCAAAGGGCTGGTCGGGGACAGACGAGGGTTCCAGGAGAAAGCAGGACGGGAGTCGCAGGTACAGCACGGGTCAGGGAGCAGGCGAGGCAGGCTGGTCAGGGACAGGCAGGTTCGAAACCGGGAGAGCAATCTGAAGGGTAATGCGGGAAAGACTGGCATGCTGCAAAGTACGATCTGGCACTGAGGTGAAAGTGAAGTGGGCCTAAATACTAATGGAGCTGATGGGTGCAACAGAGTGAGAGAGAGACAGGGTGTGACTACCAGGTGACTAAGGAAAGTTAATGCAGAAAATAGGTGAGTGAGAAAGCAAACTGTGACAATATTCATAGTTTAATATAATTAAAAACCCAAAACTAATGTTTATGTTTTGTGAGTACTAGAACAGTACAGTTCAAATACAGATTATTTCAGTTCATCGAAATGCTGCACCTTAATGTTTATTTTATTATATTTTGCATTTATTTGAGTGAATACATTATTCACAGTTTAATAATAATAAAAAAATATATGTTATGTTTTGTGATAATTTTTTCTGCTGTACCGAAAACGTACCGAACCGAACCGTGACCTAAAAACCGAGGTACGTACCGAACCGAAATGTTTGTGAACTGTTACACCCCGACTGTATGGATACTTTTTCATCAATGAATACAATCAGTCAGATAAATATGAACTTTTTTTATTCTATAGAAAGTACATTACAAATCGATCAAACCACTTCTTTGTCTTCTGCTCTATAACATGGCACATCCTAAAAGTGCCAAACATCATTATGAGTGTGCCAACAGGTATCATTGAACTACCATGTGTGTCATATCAACATGTTTATTAAATTGAAATAAATAGGCCTACCTATAGTGTAAAAAAAGGTAAATCCTCAAAACAAAAATTCTGCAGTGCTGTAATCTACAACAATGTTTTCAAATAGCAGCACTGGGCACAGCACTTTCTGAATGTGCCAAACAACAAAAACATGACTCACTGCTCAGCATTTGGGAATATGTAGGTTCTTCTGCAAGAACACTAGTTGATCCACATGTTCTGGTTTGAGAGTGCTTCTTTTTGCAGTGACCACATCTCCTGCAGTGGAGAAAACTCGCTCTGCAGACACACTTGTGCCTGGGATACACAAGTATCGCTTTGACACCTGTGAGAGGAGGGGAAATGTGATCTCATGGACAGCCACCAGTTCAAAGGGTCCTCAGTCAGAGGGAGAGATGATGCTTTACAGTATCTCTCTATTTCCTCCTCAGCAATGGCATAGGGGGTCTTGGGTTCTGCTGTACCTTCAGTGTCAGTGAAAGACCGTCCCAGCAAACTCACGAGCAGTGATGATGATGAGGCCTTTCTTTTGGGAGCAGGAGGGCCGTCAATCACTTCTGTCCTCCTGAGTGTCCTCTCATTCTATGTTTGAACAAAAGAATAGAAAATAGCATTAAAATAGCAGTTAGCACTTTCTCAGTCAATGCAAAAGCTCACATCTATTCTATTCTTCAGTCTTATAGACTGCTCAACCACCACACATAATGCAATAACTGTAACCATTCTCACACATACACACACTTTTAAATGCACTTTATATACTATTTTTATATCAATATTTTTAACTATTTATTCCCCGTATGATTGTATGTTGTCTGTCCTATTGCCGTGTTTTTTAGCGTTATGTATTGTCCTGTATTTTTTGCACACCGGGACAGAGTTGCACTCTGAATCTCGTTATACTCTGTGTATAATGACAATAAAAGGCTTTAACTTAACTTTAACTTAACTTAACTATAGAACGTTTTCACTCATTGTAGCTACTATTATTAATATTGTAAAGTTTGTTTTTATTTTATAAGTTTACATGAAACATGGTGAAAATACCTCCAAGGATGCAGCCTCCTCATCACTCCTCTGTAGATCTCCAATCTCTCCTCCACTGTTAGAAAAGGCAGTCCCTTAAAAACGGGGATCCAGGGCAGAGGCTGTATGAAGGATCTTCTTTTCTGCCTCACCGTTGTACCTCTTCAGGAGATCTGTTGTGATGGCATTCTTGATCGCGTGGATCATCGGTGAGTCTCCAATGGTTTCTATCATGTTCTGGAGGAGTTGTGCAATTATTTGAGACACAGTTGGATTGCTCTCTTCTGACATCAGAGTGGTTGCATCCTTCATTGGCTTTAATGCACTCACAGCGTCCTCTGCATTTGACACATCTGTTTCGTTAAGAGTGCAGAGGTCTAACTGTCCTTTTCTCACCTCTGGAGACAGCAAGGTGGCACATATTGCAGGTTGTTGTTCCAAGAACCTCTCGACCATGTCGTATGCACTGTTCCACCTTGTTGCAACATCAGTTATCAGCTTATGATTTTTCAGGCCCAGACATTTCTGTTTCTCTTTCAGATAGTGGTTCGCTGTAGTGCTGCGGTGGAAGAATGTTGAATTCCGTCGGACTCGACCCAGTAGCTTGGAGAGGGTGGCCACTTGAAGCGCCCGCTGGGACGCAAGATTCAGTGTATGGGCGAAGCATTTCACATGAGGGAATTTTCCTAATTCAGCTGCAACGATCATATTAGACGCGTTGTCTGTCACCAGCACTACATCTTTCTCTGATAGCTGCCATTATTCCACTACACGAGACAGTAGCTCCGCAACATGCGCACCTGTGTGAGACTCGTAAACAGCTCTAGTGTGCAGCACATGCGACAAAAACTGCCAGTCCTCGCTGATGTAATGTGCCGTTACTGTTAAATAAGACTCCGTTGCGACAGAAGTCCAGGCATCACATGTTATGGCAACTCTTTTAGCTTTGATAATTGACGCCATTACCTGGGCTTTGGTTCCATTGTAGAGTGCAGGTATGACATTTTCTGTAAAGTGGCTACGTGATGGGAGCTTATACAGTGGCTCCAGCGTCTTTAACAGGTGGCGAAAACCGGCGTTTTCCACGACCGAATAAGGACGTAGGTCCTTCGCTATGAAAGCTGCCACCGACTGGGTGATTGTCTTCACTTTCTCAGAGTTGGGCGGAAAAGTTGACAGCACCTCATCAATTCTTCACTGGGCTGGGTCCGCTGTTTTCTTGGTGGCAGACGTTAGCTTCTCACAGTGAAAAACGGCTAAGGTGGTTCCTCAAGTTAGTGTTATTTCCACCAAGGTATTTTATTTTTGTGTGACACACTTTGCACACAGCGTGCGACTTGTCCAGTTAATCTGTCCCTTTTAGTTGATAAAACCCATAATGGGTCCAGATGTCTGCTTTCAGAACACTAGGAGCGTTTTTTATTATTTGCGCACTGCTTTCGCCTCCCTCCATTATTGCACTACAGTAGCTCGGTAACCCACAATGCAATGCTACGTTGCTCCCGTGACGTTTTTTTTTTTTTTTTAAATCTTTATTGTTCAGCTGCTGCCGGAAAATCTACCACGTGAATAATCGGTTATCTTCCGTCACTGCATCGAGACCGAATCGTCCACGTCTGCATCGCAATGCATCGTAAAAACGATTATTTTCAACACCCCTAGTGTAGTGTAGTGTAGTGTAATGTAGTGTAGTGTAGTAAAGTGTAATGTAATGTAATGTAGTGTAGTGTTGTGTAGTGTAGTGTAGTGTTGTGTAGTGTAGTGTAGTGTAGTGTAGTGTAGTGTAGTGTAGTGTAGTGTAGTGTTGTGTAGTGTAGTGTAGTGTAGTGTAGTGTAGTGTTGTGTAGTGTAGTGTAGTGTAGTGTAGTGTAGTGTAGTGTAGTGTAGTGTAGTGTTGTGTAGTGTAGTGTAGTGTAGTGTAGTGTAGTGTTGTGTAGTGTAGTGTAGTGTTGTGTAGTGTAGTGTAGTGTAGTGTAGTGTAGTGTAGTGTAGTGTAGTGTAGTGTAGTGTTGTGTAGTGTAGTGTTGTGTAGTGTTGTGTAGTGTAGTGTAGTGTAGTGTTGTGTAATGTAATGTAGTGTAGTGAAGTGTAGTGTAGTGTGGTTAGTAGCAGTGTAACGGTTCACAGAAGTCACGGTTCGGTTCATACCTCGGTTTGGGGGTCACGGTTCGGTACAACAAGGAAAAGCAAAAAAAAGTCCCAAATGCATACATTTTTTTTGCTGTTATTTATTTTTAACAGTAGTGCAAGTTTTGGTATGTAAATAAGGAACTCTAAAATGTGGAATCATTAACTGTATTACACAGTTAAAAACAAACCACAAACAGTAACACACACACTCAGATGGCCATATTATTTATAATGGCTGATGTTAAACAACAAGGATAAATAAGCTGTACAACTAAAAAGAAAATATTAAAATAAATAATAAGAAAGTGTTTCAATCACAATCAATAAAAGGCAATACAGAACTGTATTTCAATCAGGAGAGACATGATGTATGGAATACATATTTATTATCGGTCACATTATATCAATGAAACATAATGATGACAGTTCATAACAAATGAATGAAATGTTGTTTTGGCGATTAGGCCCAGGTTTTTGTAGGATATCAATCGGGAAGGGAAGAACCGTTTCCGATGAACCCCCCTGGGTCTAGACACTGGTGGTGGTGATAAGTGGTTAGGTCCGGTTGGAAGGGAGAAGGTTAAGCTTGGTCCTGAGTTCAATCAATCGATCAATCAATGTTTAGTCATATAGCCCAATATCACGAATGTTACATTTGTCTCAGTGGTCTTCACAGTGTGTACAGAATATCAGTATGACAATACGACACCCTCTGTCCTTAGACCCTCACATCGTACAAGGAAAAACTTCAGAAGAAAACCCAGTTTAAAGGGAAAAATGGGAGAAACCTCAGGGAGAGCAACAGAGGAGGGATCCCTCTCCCAGGACGGACAGACGTGCAATAGATGCCGTGTGTAAATTGAAAAGATAATACATTTGCAACATAGGTAGTCCAAATGTTTGGAAATGCATGTGTGTGCATGCATGGAGTTGAAAGCAGGAGGCGAAGGGGTGGAGGAGGGTTGCGCGTTGACACCTGGAAGACAGCTGATAGAACAGGGGAGAGCATATATAGAGGGATTAACAGGTGCGATCATTAGGCTTGTAAATGGAGGGGCGTGATAGGTTAGCTGAGGAGTGGCGCTCCCTGTCATTTAGATGCAGGGAGCAAGTATTGCCATGACGAGCAATACGGAGTGTTAGGTCTTCCTGTCTGAACTTGTGCTAAGCTTCATTTCAATCAGGAGAGACATGATGTATGGAATACATATTTATTATCGGTCACATTATATCAATGAAACATAATGATGACAGTTCATAACAAATGAATGAAATGTTGTTTTGGCGATTAGGCCCAGGTTTTTGTAGGATATCAATCGGGAAGGGAAGAACCGTTTCCGATGAACCCCCAAAAGAATGAAGTATGAAGTACTGAATGTGAATAATCTTACCTTGTGGGATGCAGCGGAAATCTATGGATGGAAAGGAGAGGTTAATACATGTGAGGATTTAAGCGACTGATGCCTCCCGGGCATCCTTCCTGGACGTACAGGGCTTCCCGGACGTACGGGGCATCCCGGAGGGGGCATCCTGGACGTACAGGGCATCCTGGACATACAGGGCATCCTGGACGTACAGGGCGTTCCGGACGTACGGGGCATCCCGGAGGGGGCATCCTGGCCGTACAGGGCGTCCCGGACGTACGGGGCATCCCGGGTGAGCAGGGACTACCCGGACGCACCGGGCGACCCGACCAGCCCCCCGGGGCGCCCGGAACGTGCGAGGCTTCCCGAACCTTTTCTCTTGCGGGGCAACCTGCTTTAGCAGGGACACGTTATACAGACCCGAAGGTTTTACAGTCTGGACATACAGGTTTAGATATGCAGAAATAAACATGAGCCGCGGGGCGACATACGTGCTGACATGCTAAGAACCACCACCAGTTATATGCATACGTACCAATTTGTTAAGGTTTGGAGAGACCTTTGGATAGCCAGCACGGCATTGAGGTCGGGGCGAATGTAGGATGAGAAAGCGGAGGAGGACCACCGTCCGAGTTGTTGCAGGGATGAGGATGAGACACCTTGATTAGCAGCGGAAGTAGCTGCGCCTATTCTAAAGGAGTGCCCTGTGTATAGAAGAGGTGATAACCCGGATTTAATGAGGACTTGTTTTAAATAGACATTGAACTGTCGTTGCGTTAAAGGAAAATTCCCTGAGATAAGGAATAATGGTGAGAGAGGATTAGAGGTAGGTCTAAGCCGTAGGAACTTGATCATGGCCTTATAAGGGCAGAACTGGGAGTCGATGCGGGCGGCGATGACGGAGCAGGCGCCGCCGCATTTGGAGTGTTAAAGATATAAACTAAAGTGGCTAGCGTGAAAGGATATGTCAGAAAGCTGACGTCTCGATTGGAATCGAAAGTAAGGCAAATGTCAGCCTTATGAACGGAGGTACCGTGGGACTTGCCCTTCCCATGTACGGGAGTCCGCTCAATGGAAATGCGATGTCAAGTTCCGATGTCAAGTTCCTGTCAGGGGCTAGACATATGTTACCAGTGTTTACCAGTGTTGCCAGGGGCATGATAACATCCTCCACTGGAGGTTGGGTGTTGCTGCTGTGAATAAGGCCGACTATGGGTGCCGATGGGCGGACGGTAAAGCACCGCAAAGTAGACCCCCTTTAAGTGTAGCCAGGGGCACGAGCAAAATCCTCCATGGAGGTTGGGTGTTGCTGCTGTGAATAAGGCCGACTATGGGTGCCGATGGGCGGACGGTAAAGCACCGCAAAGTAGACCCCCTTTAAGTGTAGCCAGGGGCACGAGCAAAATCCTCCATGGAGGTTGGGTGTTGCTGCTGTGAATAAGGCCGACTATGGGTGCCGATGGGCGGACGGTAAAGCACCGCAAAGTAGACCCCCTTTAAGTGTAGCCAGGGGCACGAGCAAAATCCTCCATGGAGGTTGGGTGTTGCTGCTGTGAATAAGGCCGACTATGGGTGCCGATGGGCGGACGGTAAAGCACCGCAAAGTAGACCCCCTTTAAGTGTAGCCAGGGGCACGAGCAAAATCCTCCATGGAGGTTGGGTGTTGCTGCTGTGAATAAGGCCGACTATGGGTGCCGATGGGCGGACGGTAAAGCACCGCAAAGTAGACCCCCTTTAAGTGTAGCCAGGGGCACGAGCAAAATCCTCCATGGAGGTTGGGTGTTGCTGCTGTGAAGAAGGCCGACTATGGGTGCCGATGGGCGGACGGCAAAGCACCGCAAAGTAGACCCCCTTTAAGTGTAGCCAGGGGCACGAGCAAAATCCTCCATGGAGGTTGGGTGCTGCTGCTGTGAAGAAGGCCGACTATGGGTGCCGATGGGCGGACGGCAAAGCACCGCAAAGTAGACCCCCTTTAAGTGTAGCCAGGGGCATGAGCAAAATCCTCCATGGAGGTTGGGTGCTGCTGCTGTGAAGAAGGCCGACTATGGGTGCCGATGGGCAGACGGCAAAGCACCGCAAAGTAGACCCCCTTTAAGTGTAGCCAGGGGCACGAGCAAAATCCTCCATGGAGGTTGGGTGCTGCTGCTGTGAAGAAGGCCGACTATGGGTGCCGATGGGCGGACGGCAAAGCACCGCAAAGTAGACCCCCTTTAAGTGTAGCCAGGGGCACGAGATTCTTGAGGGTGTGATCATCTTGGTTTAGTCCGTGGGGGAGTGCTTAAGTTCGGGGGCCCGGGGACCCAAGGTGCTCGAGGTTCTGGAGGTACATGGGAGGGATCCTGGAGCTCCTCAGTCCGTGTTTTGGGGGTCTTGGAGCGGCCACAGAGAGGTGCTTTTCCCCGGGGTATGTCATGGAAGTCTGAAATAACCTGTTTGCTCATGTCAGGGAGAGATGCTGGGGCTGCTGCGTCCGTGTTTTGGGGGTCTTGGAGCGGCCCCGAAGAGGTGGCTTTGTCGGTGTACGTAATGTAAGTGTGAACTAGCCTGTTTTCTCAAGGCAGGGAGGGATCCTGGAGCTCCTTAGTCCGTGTTTTGGGGGTCTTGGAGCGGCCACAGAGAGGTGCTTTTCCCCGGGGTATGTCATGGAAGTCTGAAATAACCTGTTTGCTCATGTCAGGGAGAGATGCTGGGGCTGCTGCGTCCGTGTTTTGGGGGTCTTGGAGCGGCCCCGAAGAGGTGGCTTTGTCGGTGTACCTAATGGGTAAGAAAGCCAGTCTACACAGGACGTGAAATGTGATTGAAATGTACAGAGTGCTGTACATTTCAATCACTTTGAATGGGAGTGGTGAGGTGTGGATGAAATGGCCATATCTTCCCTTAAATTCACAGCAACGTTACCCATCTTTCACACACTAATTTCATGGGTAACAGAGCCATGTGCACCATGCATTTAAAGTAATGTTAGCCAGCTTTCAGACACTAATTCGTGGGTAATAAAGGCCTGTACATCTCCCTGTTTGAAAGGGCCATATCTCCCTTAAATTCACATCAAACTCACCCATCTTTCACACACTAATTCATGGGTAACAGAGCCATGTACACCATGCATTTAAAGTAATGTTAGCCAGCTTTCAGACACTAATTCGTGGGGAAGAAAGTCACCCTGGACGGGTCATCAAATGTGATTGAAATGGACAGATTCCTGTACATTTCAATCACTTTTAATGGGAGTCGTGAGGTGTGGATGAAATGGCCATATCTCCCTTAAATTCACATCAAACTCACCCATCTTTCACACACTAATTCATGGGTAACAGAGCCATGTGCACCATGCATTTAAAGTAATGTTAGCCAGCTTTCAGACACTAATTCGTGGGGAAGAAAGTCACCCTGGTCGGGTCGGGAAATGTGATTGAAATGTACAGAGTGCTGTACATTTAAATCACTTTGAATGGGAGTGGTTAGGTGTGGATGAAATGGCCATATCTCCCTTAAATTCACATCAAACTCACCCATCTTTCACACACTAATTCATGGGTAACAGAGCCATGTGCACCATGCATTTAAAGTAATGTTAGCCAGCTTTCAGACACTAATTCGTGGGGAAGAAAGTCACCCTGGTCGGGTCGGGAAATGTGATTGAAATGTACAGAGTGCTGTACATTTCAATCACTTTGAATGGGAGTCGTGAGGTGTGGATGAAATGGCCATATCTCCCTTAAATTCACATCAAACTCACCCAGCTTTCACACACTATTTCATGGGTAACAGAGCCATGTGCACCATGTATTTAAAGTAATGTTAGCCAGCTTTCAGACACTAATTCGTGGGTAATAAAGGCCTGTACATCTCCCTGTTTGAAAGGGCCATATCTCCCTTAAATTCACAGCAAATTTACCCATCTTTCACACACTATTTCATGGGTAATAAAGCCATGTGCACACTGTATTTAAAGGGCTGCAGGAACACTTTACCCGCCTTTTAAACACCTTTTCCTGGGTAAACAATCCATGTATTTCCGCCTGCTTTCCATCAGCACCCGCCAGTCATTTCAAACGGTTTCAAATCGTTTTTTCACTTTTAAAAACAGCTTTCTGCCCTGTAAATGATTTCTAATCATTATTACCGTCATGGAGGAGCTGCAGGGACACTTTACCCGCCTTTTAAACACCTTTTCCTGGGTAAACAATCCATGTATTTCCGCCTGCTTTCCATCAGCACCCGCCAGTCATTTCAAACGGTTTCAAATCGTTTTTTCACTTTTAAAAACAGCTTTCTGCCCTGTAAATGATTTCTAATCATTATTACCGTCATGGAGGAGCTGCAGGGACACTTTACCCGCCTTTTAAACACCTTTTCCTGGGTAAACAATCCATGTATTTCCGCCTGCTTTCCATCAGCACCCGCCAGTCATTTCAAACGGTTTCAAATCGTTTTTTCACTTTTAAAAAGAGCTTTCTGCCCTGGCAATGATTTCTAATCATTATTACCGTCATGGAGGAGCTGCAGGAACACTTTACCCGCCTTCTAAACACTTATTCCTGGCTAAAACAATCAATGTATTTCCGCCAGGGTCACAGCCTGCTGCTGCTGCTGCTGCTGCGGCGGCTGCTGCTGCTGCTCTCCCTCCCTAAATTCACATCAAACTCACCCAGCTTTCACACACTATTTCATGGGTAATAAAGCCATGTGCACACTGTATTTAAAGTAATGTTAGCCAGCTTTCAGACACTAATTCCTGGGGAAGAAAGTCACCCTGGACGGGTCATCAAATGTGATTGAAATGGACAGATTCCTGTACATTTCAATCACTTTTAATGGGAGTCGTGAGGTGTGGATGAAATGGCCATATCTTCCTTAAATTCACATCAAACTCACCCAGCTTTCACACACTATTTCATGGGTAATAAAGCCATGTGCACACTGTATTTAAAGTAATGTTAGCCAGCTTTCAGACACTAATTCCTGGGGAAGAAAGTCACCCTGGACGGGTCATCAAATGTGATTGAAATGGACAGATTCCTGTACATTTCAATCACTTTTAATGGGAGTCGTGAGGTGTGGATGAAATGGCCATATCTTCCTTAAATTCACATCAAAGTCACCCAGCTTTCACACACTATTTCATGGGTAATAAAGCCATGTGCACACTGTATTTAAAGTAATGTTAGCCAGCTTTCAGACACTAATTCCTGGGGAAGAAAGTCACCCTGGACGGGTCATCAAATGTGATTGAAATGGACAGATTCCTGTACATTTCAATCACTTTTAATGGGAGTCGTGAGGTGTGGATGAAATGGCCATATCTTCCTTAAATTCACATCAAAGTCACCCAGCTTTCACACACTATTTCATGGGTAATAAAGCCATGTGCACACTGTATTTAAAGTAATGTTAGCCAGCTTTCAGACACTAATTCCTGGGGAAGAAAGTCACCCTGGACGGGTCATCAAATGTGATTGAAATGGACAGATTCCTGTACATTTCAATCACTTTTAATGGGAGTCGTGAGGTGGGGATGAAATGGCCATATCTTCCTTAAATTCACATCAAACTCACCCAGCTTTCACACACTATTTCATGGGTAATAAAGCCATGTGCACACTGTATTTAAAGTAATGTTAGCCAGCTTTCAGACACTAATTCCTGGGAAGAAAGTCACCCTGGACGGGTCATCAAATGTGATTGAAATGGACAGATTCCTGTACATTTCAATCACTTTTAATGGGAGTCGTGAGGTGTGGATGAAATGGCCATATCTTCCTTAAATTCACATCAAACTCACCCAGCTTTCACACACTATTTCATGGGTAATAAAGCCATGTGCACACTGTATTTAAAGTAATGTTAGCCAGCTTTCAGACACTAATTCCTGGGGAAGAAAGTCACCCTGGACGGGTCATCAAATGTGATTGAAATGGACAGATTCCTGTACATTTCAATCACTTTTAATGGGAGTCGGTGTGGATGGCCTGTTGAATCCGATTTTGAGCACTCTTTTCCCCGCATAAACTAGTTTAAATCACCGTTAAACACTTATTCTGTTGATGTCTATATAACCGACTTCCCGCTATGCATTAAGTCGGTTATATGGACCCTGTACACTAGGCATACCGCGGCCGGTAGTAAATGTCCAACCATTGTACCCTCTGGTCCCTAGGGTATGTAAGGGAAACTTCTGCAGCAATGCAGAGTCAGGACTCAGAGAGACACGAGGAGAGCTGGAGCTTTGATGTCAAACACTGATGTTTATTACAACTATCGGCCGGAGAAATTCACATCACGCATCGGTGTGGTCCGTTTGGAGTCTACCCCTGCTTCTGCCCCAGTGTTAGCTACAGTCCAGGAGCCATTCGCTGGTACTCGTCTCGCTTTTGGAGGTCCACGGAGCCTCCAAACGGCTCCTAAAGGAAGGAGTCGCAAGGCCAGGTTAGCAGCACGAGCCCAAAGAGCCATGGTTCCAGAACCAGTTCAGCCCCCAGAAGCCATGGTTACAGACCCAGTTCTGGCCCCAGCAGCCATGGATTCGGCTCCAGAGCCGGCCCATACAGCCATGTTTCCGGCTCCAGAACTGGACCTTACAGCCATGTTTCCGGCTCCAGAACCGGACCTTACAGCCATGATTCTGGCTTCAATTCCGGCCCCCGCAACCATGGTTCCAGACCCAGCTCTTGCCCCAGCTGCCATAGTCCCATCTCTTGTCCCTTCTCTTGTCCCTTCTCTAGTCCCTTCCCTAGTCCCTCCTTAGGTCACTTCTCTAGTCCCTTCTCCAGTCCCTCCTCTAGTTCCTCCTGTAGTCCCTCTTCTAGTCCCTCCTCAAATCCCAACTCTAGTCCCATCTCAAGTTTCTTCTCAAGTCCCCTCTCCAGTTTCTTCTCGAGTCCCCTCTCGAGTCCCCTCTCCATTTTCTTCTCGAGTTCCCTCTCAAGTCCCAACTCAAGTCCCAATTCAAGTTCCTACTGAAGTGCCGTTGGAGGTTCCGCTGGGGGTCCTGCCAACTCCATGTCTTGTCCCGTTGAGGGTCCCGCCGACTACTCTCCTGCCGGGGGTCCTGCCAACCCTATGTCCTGTCCCGTTGGGGGTCCCGCCGACTACTCTCCTGCCGGGGGTCCTGCCAACCCTATGTCCAGTCCTGTTGGAGGTCCTGCCGACTACTCTCCTGCCGGGGTCCTGACAACCCTATGTCCTATGCCGATGGAGGTTCCGCTGGGGGTCCTGCCGGCTCCATGTCCAGTCCCGTTGGAGGTCCCGCCGACTGCGCTTCTGCCGGGGGTCCTGCCAAACCTGTGTCCTGTCCTGTTGGAGGTCCCGCCGACTGCTCTCCTGCCGGGGGTCCTGCCAATCCTGTGTCCTGTCCCGTTGGGGGTCCTGCCAACTCCTGGTCCTCTTCCGTGGGGGGATCCTGCCGGTTCCTGAGAGCCGCGGTCTTCGCCCTCGAGCCCGGCTCCCTAACTCTTCCTGCCACTGCCTTCGCCCCTCCATAACCCCCTTTTCAAACTCTGCCTTGCCCCCGGGCCGTCCGCCCGAGATCCCTTCCGGGTCCTCCGCTGTGCCCCTGGGCTGTCAGCCCAAGCCCGTCCTCCAGACCCCCTCCACCCACCCTGTTGACTCTCATTAGAGCAGATACATCCACATTGTCCAACATGTTACTGTGGACATGCATCAAAGTCAGATGTGTCAGTCTCTTCTGTGTCATATGACTCTAGTTGTAGAGGTGGTGGGCTGAGGAGTAGCTGGTGGTCCACTCTTTTTATTGGGTTGTTTGTTGGAGAAAAAAATCCAAAATCCTTTTTTGCGCCATTCTAGAAAGTTGTCACTCTGCAGTGTGTGTGTCGCGTCAATTACGTCACTCTCCCACGACCTACGACCTAGATGACACGGATTTTATTTATTTTGAAAATAAATTCAAGCCACTTGACTGATACAAATATATACTATGACTATGATATGCTACTGTCTACAGCTACTTTTATTTTAAGAAAAATCATAACTATTTTATGTAGTTTAATCAATTTTATATAGGTGGTCACTCAGTTTTTCAAATGTACACCACTCGCCAACAGGGGGTGCTGCAGCACCCCCAGTACCCCTACTTCCCGCGGCTATGACCATGCTGCTCAGATTATTTATTAGTTTAGATTAGCTATTGATGATCACGTTGATAAATCATATAAAACAAATAGCCAATCACACAAAAAACATGTTGCTGTGACTGTGAGCATTAAACAATTAACATTAAACTAAACAAACACAACAGTACGTTATTGACCTATAAAATAAAAACATACATTTTGTCCACAGAGATAATACAGGCACCTTACCCTCAAGAGATCCTCACGTGCTTGTAGAATCTCCCACAATCCATTGCCGTAACAAAGCTAATGCAGGCACACGTTTGTGACACCAGATGGCGCAATGTGTATGTGCGTGTGGGGAGTCTTGCAGTAGAACATTCGACTGTAGCCCCGAATGTGTCCAGGTCCAGGTGACGCCCCTGTCTCAAAGTCAACTTTATTGTCAATCTCAAAATATGTTTGTACACACAGAAAGCTCTCTGAAGAACCAGCACCTTACCGGGGTAGAGAGGTTTGTGTGCCCTGATGAACCTGGGGGCTGTGTTGTCTGGAACCTTGTGTTCCTGGTAGGGTCTCCCATGGCAAATTGGTCTCAGGCAAGGGGCCAGACTAAGATTGGTTCAAAAGACCTCATGAAAGGAAAAACAAGAAGTGAGGATACCCGGCCCGGAGGAAGCCCGGGGTCCCCTTCTGGAGCCAGGCCCAGAAGGAGGACTCGTCGGCGAGCGTCTGGTGGCCGGGCTTGCCACGGAGCCCGGCCGGGCCCAGCCCGAAAAGGCAACGTAGGCAACACCTCCGCTTCTCTGTCCCGCGGGCCCACCACCTACGGGAAACATCGATGGGGTCGGGTGCGCTGCCAGACGGGTGGCAGTGAAAGCGGAGGGTCTCGACGGACCAGACCCGGGCGGCAGAAGCTGGCTTTGGGGACGTGGAACGTCACCTCTCTGGGGGGGAAGGAGCCGGAGCTTGTGCGGGAGGTGGAGCGGTACCAGTTGGATCTGGTTGTGCTCACCTCTACGCACAGCGTCGGCTCTGGAACCTTACTTCTGGATAGGGGTTGGACTCTATTCTTCTCCGGAGTTGCTCAAGGTGTGAGGCGCCGGGCGGGTGTGGGGATACTCACAAGTCCCCGGTTAGGTGCTTCGTTGTTGGAGTTTACCCCAGTGGACGAGAGGGTCGCCTCCCTACGCCTGCGGGTTATGGGGGGGAAAACTCTGACTGTTGTGTGTGCTTATGCACCCAACAGCAGTTCAGAGTATTCGGCCTTCTTGGAGACCCTGGAAAGAGTCCTGTATGGGGCTCCTGAAGGGGACTCCTTAGTCTTGCTGGGAGACTTCAACGCACATGTGGGCAATGCTGGAGACACTTGGAGGGGCGTGATTGGGAGGAACGGCCCCCCTGATCTGAACCGGAGTGGTGGTTTGTTACTGGACTTCTGTGCTAGTCATGGATTGGCCATAACAAACACCATGTTCGAACATAAGGATGCTCATAAGTGTACGTGGTACCAGAGCACCCTAGGCAGAAGGTCCATGATCGATTTCGTTATCGTATCATCGGACCTGAGGCCGTATGTTTTGGACACTCGGGTAAAGAGAGGGGCGGAGTTGTCAACTGATCACCATCTGGTGGTGAGTTGGGTCGAGTGGCGGGGGAAGCCTCTGGATAGACCTGGTAAGCCCAAACGTGTAGTTCGGGTGAACTGGGAACGTCTGGAGGAGGCCCAAGTTCAGGAGGCCTTCAACTCACACCTCCGGCGGAGCTTTTCGGGCATTCCTGTGAAGGTTGGGGACATTGAACCAGAGTGGTCGGTGTTCAAAGCCTCTATTGCCGTTCTGTTGTTCTGGAAAACTGTCCGACACCTCAGGAGGGGGAAGCAGGGAACCATCCAAGCTGTGTACAGTAAGGATGGGACGTTGTTGACCTCAACTGATGGAGTGTTGGGACGTTGGAAGGAACACTTTGAGGAACTCCTGAACCCGACAACTCCGCCCTCTATGTTAGAGGCAGAGGTGGAGTATGACGGGGGATCAACGCCAATCTCCCGGGGGGAGGTCACTGAGGTCGTCAAACAACTCCACAGTGGCAAAGCCCCGGGGGTGGATGAGATCCGCCCGGAAATGCTGAAGGCTCTGGGTGTTGAGGGACTGTCATGGTTGACACGTCTCATCAACGTTGCGTGGAAGTCGGAAACGGTACCGAAGAAGTGGCAGACCGGGGTGGTGGTCCCCCTTTTCAAAAAGGGGGATCAGAGGGTGTGTGCCAATTACAGAGGCATCACACTACTCAGCCTCCCCGGGAAAGTTTACTCCAAGGTACTCGAAAGGAGGGTCAGGCCGATTGTCGAACCTCAGATTGAGGAGGAACAATGCGGATTCCGTCCTGGTCGTGGAACGACGGATCAGCTTTTTACTCTCGCAAGGATCCTGGAGGGGGCCTGGGAGTACGCTTATCTGGTCTACATGTGTTTTGTAGACTTGGAGAAGGCGTATGACCGGGTTCCCAGGGAGTTACTGTGGGAGGTGCTGCGGGAGTATGGGGTGAGGGGGTCTCTACTCAGGGCCATCCAATCTCTGTACTCCCAAAGCGAGAGCTGTGTCCGGGTCCTCGGCAGTAAGTCGGACCCATTTCCGGTGAGGGTTGGCCTCCGCCAGGGCTGCGCTTTGTCACCAATCCTGTTTGTAATATACATGGATCGGATTTCGAGGCGTAGTCGTGGGGGGGGGGGGGTCTGCAGTTCGGTGGACTAAGGATTGCACCACTGCTTTTTGCAGATGATGTGGTTCTGATGGCTTCATCGGTCTGCGACCTTCAGCACTCACTGGATCGGTTCGCAACCGAGTGTGAAGTGGCTGGGATGAGGATCAGCACCTCCAAATCTGAGGCCATGGTTCTCAGCAGGAAACCGATGGACTGTCCACTCCAAGTAGGGAATGAGTCCTTACCCCAAGTGAAGGAGTTCAAGTATCTCGGGGTCTTGTTCTCGAGTGAGGGATCAATGGAGCGTGAGATGGGCCGGAGAATCGGAGCAGCGGGAGCGGTATTGCAGTCGCTTTACCGCACCGTTGTGACGAAAAGGGAGCTGAGCCGGAAGGCAAAGCTCTCTGTCTACCGGGCCATTTTCGTTCCTACCCTCACCTATGGTCATGAAGGATGGGTCATGACCGAAAGAACGAGATCGCGGATACAAGCGGCCGAGATGGGTTTCCTCCGCCGGGTGGCTGGTGTCTCCCTTAGAGATAAGGTGAGAAGTTCGGTCATCAGGGAGGGACTCGGAGTTGAGCCGCTCCTCCTTCGCGTCGAAAGAAGCCAGTTGAGGTGGTTCGGGCACCTAGTTAGGATGCCACCTGGGCGCCTCCCTAGGGAGGTGTTCCAGGCACGTCCAGCTGGGAAGAGACCAAGGGGTAGACCTAGGACCAGGTGGAGGGATTATATCTCTTCGCTGGCCTGGGAGCGCCTTGGGATCCCCCAGTCAGAGCTGGTTGATGTCGCCAGGGAAAATAAAGTTTGGGGCTCTCTGCTGGAACTGCTACCCCCGCGACCCGACCACGGATAAGCAGGAGAAGATGGATGGATGGATGGACACAGAAAGATCGAAATACTGTTTCCCACAGTCCCGAGGTATGCAACACTCACACATTAAAATGCAAGAACACTCAATAATTTCCAAAAAACCCACAAAATAACCGTTTACTTCAAGTAAGCAGGATATACAGTAAATAAAAAAGATGATGTGCAAAAAAGTCCATCGCAGCGTAAAAGTGATAAATCTATTCTGAATATAAAGCACCGTCTGCTGACTGAAATGAAAGCAGACACATCGCCTGAATTACAGATTACTTTCCTTGATATCCACCATATCAGCGTTTTGCATTGCATGAGAACACTCTTTTACTCAGGATGTTCTGTGCAGACAATAAACCAGCACACACGCTTCTAACTTTTCCCCACGGTCTGTATGTGTACTGTAGTGTTGGGCAGAGGGACATGACCTTCGGTTTAAATGGCCCTGGTCTAAATAAGGAACCATTAATCCTGCATACTTTAGAGAGGACATTGGCTGTTTATGCAAATAAATACATTTAAATGCATACGTTTGATTTCAGTCATCAGTCGGAGCCGGACGAGGAGGAAGGTCCTTCTCCTGGGGGTTTGCACACATGCTATGTTGCGTAAGGTGAGAGTCTGACCGTTATAAGAAGGAAGGGGTGGTTTTTTTACAACAGTTATTTTAGTGATAATAAGTATCCCATTGGTTTTCCTCCCCAATGTCACTTGAGACATGGCAGTGTTGTAGTCAAGTCACCAATTCACGAGTCCAAGTCACCCTCGAGTCACCACTATTCGAGTCCGAGTCCAAGTCCGAGTCACCAAGGGAGAGTCGTAGTCGAGTCCGAGTCCAAGTCCGAGTCACCCAAGGAGTGTCCAAGTCGAGTCCGAGTCATCATTACCTGTGTTCGAGTCCGAGTCCAATTCCAAGTCACTTAAGAAGAGTCCAAGTCAAGTCCGAGTCACAAGTCTTCATGTATTAATCTTCGTGGATATATGTTTTGAAATGTAGCTGCTCCTCTACATTGCTGTTATCCTGTCTATTGAACTGCTGTGAAGCGAGTTTGGCTACAATTCTTGTAATAGGTGCTATACAAATATAAAGCTTATTTCTAATATTCATATTAATATTATATATAAATAAACTATATTTAAAATGAGTTACCTTTTAGAGAAGTGATTATATTTGTATGCCAATATTTTCCAATGGTAAAGTTTTCGTTTTGCACTTTTATTTTGATAGTAATAAGATCGGGACTCTTATTTTGAAGGAACTTTTACGGGTTAAATCAGTTTACTGATAAAGATTTATCCCCAGAAAGCACATGGCTACTTAGCATGCAAAATGACGTCATTCTGCATGTTAAGTATGTGCTTTCATTATCGGCTGAATCTTTATTTATTGATTAGATCACGTTACTCTGATGATAGTGTTCAAGACAGCCTATATGTCTGAACTCGATCCTTAGAGTAATGTGTTACGGAGCCTTCTCTTCTATATTGTTTCCACATAACGAGCATTTTGCGCTGCTCTTTTCCAATGTGGAAGCAGAATGTGTGAAAGCATACAGCACGATGTGGGGTGTGTCTGTAGACATCTCTAGACTGGAATAGCGGGGCCCAGTACGTGAACTCGCCATACAGGATAGAGGACATCAGACTCCAGAGAAAATGTGCTCGAGTCCGAGTCCAAGTCATCGTGGGGGGGGGAATTCACGAGTCCGAGTCCGAGTCCAAGTCATCCTGTGCGAGAATTCACGAGTCCAAGTCCGAGTCGCGTCAATCAGTGCGCGAGTCCGAGTCGAGTCACGAGTCCCGAAAATCGGCACTCAAGTCCGACTCGAGTCCGAGTCCAGGACTCGAGTACTCCATCTCTGAGACATGGCTCACGCTGGTTTGACCGGCTTTAAAGT
This sequence comes from Pseudochaenichthys georgianus, assembly GCF_902827115.2. Taxonomy (NCBI): domain Eukaryota; kingdom Metazoa; phylum Chordata; class Actinopteri; order Perciformes; family Channichthyidae; genus Pseudochaenichthys; species Pseudochaenichthys georgianus. The sequence goes on along the minus strand of NC_047511.1, from coordinate 48,397,531 downwards.
CAACTTTATTGTTAATTTGAGCATACGTTTGTACACACAGAAAGATCAAAATACTGTTTCCCACAGTCCCGAGGTATAAACAAAACACACATTAAAATACAAGAACACTCAATATTTACAAAAAGCCACAAAATAACCGTTTACAAGACCATGGATACGTACATATAAACTGTATGTAGAAACCATCAGATTACCAAAAGCAAACTGTCTTGGGCATATAGTCTAGATCAGTGTTTTTCAAAGTGTGCTCCGCGGACCACTGGTGGTCCGTGAGTGCCCCCTAGTGGTCCGTGAGTATATTGGTAACATTTTACATTTTAAATAAATAAATACATTTAAGTTTTCCGCACTCTCGCAGGAATATCTCCGCAATGGAGCGAGCTTAAGTTTCACTTTTGATTGCATGATATAGTCCAGTGCAACACCTTCGTCACACATGTTGCAAACTGTTTGTACCATGTTCAGGCGATTTGTAATCTGTTCTATAAAAACCATGTGTTTTTTTATATTTGTGGAGTTGGGTGGTCCGCGAGTGTTTTTTTATTGGTTAAGTGGTCCTTGGTATGAACAAGTTTGAGAAACACTGGTCTAGATCTCTCATGACTTACGTTGTGCGATGAAAAGCAGTCAAAGAAATGCGTCTAAATCTTTGTTTTAAAAACGAGAGAACAAACTGAGTGTTAGACATTATTCCTCACAGCACTTTACAAATGGAAGATATCCACATGTTTTGTTCACTGCTTCATTAACATACCACGATAATGGTGTTGAAAAGAAGCTACGGTTACATTTGATTGGATGAATTGATGAGTCTGTAAAGATAGGCTCCCGACGAAAGATCATTGCTACGTAGCTAACAGTAGCAACGGTTATTTCTATGAGACACAGCAGCCGTGTGAGATCCACGTGCACACACTGCACATGTCTGAATTGAGGCACAGCAGTGTGCTACGTCTCTATTTGCGTACATGCAAATACCCGGATGATGGTCTCATAGAACGCTTCTCACACTCAACGACCGCTTCTTTGCTAACGCTCATGAACAAAGCTCCATACTGGACAAATACAGATTATACACATGTTCTTTTTCAGTAAGTAACGTACGTCTATACAAGTGTTTCTCAAACTTTTTCATACCAACTTGACCAATAAAAAAACACTCGCGGACCACCTAACTCCATAAATATCCAAAAACACATTGTTTTTCTAGAACGGATTATAAATCGCCTGAAAATCGTACAAACAAGTGGCAACATGTGTGATGAAGGTGTTGCCCTGGGCTATATCATGCAATTAAAAATGAAACTTAACCTCGCTCCATTGCTGAGATATTCCCGCGAGAGTGCAGACAACTTAAATTAACTTATTTATTTAAAATGTTACCAATATATTCACGGACCACTAGGGGGCGCTCACGGCCCACCAGTGGTCCGCGGACCACACTTTGAGAAGCACTGGTCTATTCGATAGACAAGAAGAGGCCACCGTTCATTTGATTGGATTCATTGACTTTCGTTTAGGGCAAAGGACTCAACACTGACTAACGATAACTAAAGTACCCACATTGAGACACAGCTGTTTCTGTCCAAGTTAGTTTTGCTGCAATACACACTTCTCTAAAGTAAACTATCCAACACAGTGGAGTGTATTTCTCACTCTGCTTCTCCTCAGCATGGTGTGTCAGCATGCTGTCACTCAGCAGGTGAAGCAATGTCTCTCTATTTCTAAAAATGATAAAGTCAATGCTCTGCAAAAATGTTTACTCCACTTGTACTGCCTTGTGTGTTTCTTTGGGGACTATACAAATGCACTTTTATAGATTAGTTTTAGGATGTGTCCCTGGCCTCTTCGCCAGGGAGGTTGTGTTTTCAATGTTCCGAATCACAGGTCAGATACACACACGATGCTTCACTTCCAGATTGCAAAAAGGTATTTGTGTTCAACATGTAAGAAGTAGAAAGTACAGGTATTTGAGTTCAACATGTAAGAAGTAGAATGTACAGGTATTTGAGTTCAACATGTGAGAAGTAGAAAGTACAGGTATTTGAGTTCAACATGTAAGAAGTAGAAAGTACAGGTATTTGAGTTCAACATGTGAGAAGTAGAAAGTACAGGTATTTATGTTCAACATGTAAGAAATAGAAAGTACAGGTATTTGGGTTCAACATGTAAGAAGTAGAACGTACAGGTATTTGAGTTCAACATGTAAGAAGTAGAAAGTACAGGTATTTGAGTTCAACATGTAAGAAGTAGAACGTACAGGTATTTGAGTTCAACATGTGAGAAGTAGAAAGTACAGGTATTTGTGTTCAACATGTAAGAAGTAGAAAGTACAGGTATTTGTGTTCAACATGTAAGAAATAGAAAGTACAGGTATTTGAGTTCAACATGTAAGAAGTAGAAAGTACAGGTATTTGAGTTCAACATGTAAGAAGTAGAAAGTACAGGTATTTGAGTTCAACATGTAAGAAGTCAAAGTAAAAAGTCGCCAGAAG
>NC_047511.1:48373607-48394813 GCF_902827115.2 Pseudochaenichthys georgianus | reverse complement strand
GATCGATCGGTAGAGAGTGAGTATCGGCCGATCGATCGGTAGAGAGTGAGTATCGGCCGATCTCGAGCATCCCTAGTCTCAAACCCTCAAAGTGCACCCTGTAGCGAGTAACGCTCTAACACAGAGAAGACCCGTCTGCCCCAGAACGTGGGAACACCCACATCAACAACGAATTACCGGATTGGCCCAAATGGACCAATCCGCGGAGCCCCTCACACGCCAGGACCCCTCGGCTAACCAACGGGGAGTCCCTGGACGCTGGTAACAGACGAGTTGCGATGGCGGTAGACGCTCTCCGCAGACCCGTCCTCACGGCACTACAAACCTTCTTCTTTCTCGACGTCAAGCCACACTCATTGCCTTTACCTCGGCTGTGAGTGTGAGTGTGTGTGTGAGTGTGTGTGTGTGTGTGTGTGTGTGTGTGTGTGTGCTCGGGATGAGTTTCGCTCGTTCTCGCTGTATCGCCGACCCGGAAACCTGTCCGATCCTCGCAGAAACTAGCCGACCAATCAGAGCACAGTGGGCTCACGGGGGGGGGGGGCAGGAGCTCCAGCAAGGCGTCCCAGCTGTGTGCGTCACTCTTTAGTGTCCCCTGGTCTCCAGCTGTGTGCGTCACTCTTTAGTGTCCCCTGGTCTCCAGCTGTGTGCGTCGCTCTTTAGTGTCCCCTGGTCTCCCAGCTGTGTGCGTCACTCTTTAGTGTCCCCTGGTCTCCAGCTGTGTGCGTCGCTCTTTAGTGTCCCCTGGTCTCCCAGCTGTGTGCGTCACTCTTTAGTGTCCCCTGGTCTCCAGCTGTGTGCGTCACTCTTTAGTGTCCCCTGGTCTCTAGCTGTGTGCGTCACTCTTTAGTGTCCCCTGGTCTCCCAGCTGTGTGCGTCACTCTTTAGTGTCCCCTGGTCTCTAGCTGTGTGCGTCACTCTTTAGTGTCCCCTGGTCTCCCAGCTGTGTGCGTCACCCTTTAGTGTCCCCTGGTCTCCCAGCTGTGTGCGTCACCCTTTAGTGTCCCCTGGTCTCCCAGCTGTGTGCGTCACTCTTTAGTGTCCCCTGGTCTCCCAGCTGTGTGCGTCACTCTTTAGTGTCCCCTGGTCTCCCAGCTGTGTGCGTCACTCTTTAGTGTCCCCTGGTCTCCAGCTGTGTGCGTCACTCTTTAGTGTCCCCTGGTCTCCCAGCTGTGTGCGTCACTCTTTAGTGTCCCCTGGTCTCCCAGCTGTGTGCGTCACTCTTTAGTGTCCCCTGGTCTCCAGCTGTGTGCGTCACTCTTTAGTGTCCCCTGGTCTCCCAGCTGTGTGCGTCACTCTTTAGTGTCCCCTGGTCTCAGCTGTGTGCATCACTCTTTAGTGTCCCCTGGTCTCCAGCTGTGTGCATCACTCTTTAGTGTCCCCTGGTCTCCAGCTGTGTGCGTCACTCTTTAGTGTCCCCGGTCTCCAGCTGTGTGCGTCACTCTTTAGTGTCCCCTGGTCTCCCAGCTGTGTGCGTCACTCTTTAGTGTCCCCTGGTCTCCAGCTGTGTGCGTCACCCTTTAGTGTCCCCTGGTCTCCAGCTGTGTGCGTCACTCTTTAGTGTCCCCTGGTCTCAGCTGTGTGCGTCACTCTTTAGTGTCCCCTGGTCTCAGCTGTGTGCGTCACTCTTTAGTGTCCCCTGGTCTCCCAGCTGTGTGCGTCACTCTTTAGTGTCCCCTGGTCTCCAGCTGTGTGCGTCACTCTTTAGTGTCCTCTGGTCTCCAGCTGTGTGCGTCACTCTTTAGTGTCCCCTGGTCTCCCAGCTGTGTGCGTCACTCTTTAGTGTCCCCTGGTCTCCCAGCTGTGTGCGTCACTCTTTAGTGTCCCCTGGTCTCCAGCTGTGTGCGTCACTCTTTAGTGTCCTCTGGTCTCCAGCTGTGTGCGTCACTCTTTAGTGTCCCCTGGTCTCCGTTGTGTGTGAGCTTCTCAGCGTCTGGTTCCTGCAGCTCTTAGTAAACGCTGCATGTCTCCTGAAGCTGCTGGAGACGTTTCTTCATGCGGAACCTTTCTGTCTCTGCATCCTTTGTGGAGCTGCAGCGTGTCTCTCCAGACTCGGTAACAACAACCTGAAGATCTGACGGAGCAGAGCAGCGGCATCTCTCATATTCATTTCAGATAATTGTCTTATTTGGTCACCAGGAGCGGCTGGATGTAAGTGTCCGACCTGAGTGACCTTTGGATGTGCTTTGTGCCGAGCCACAGCTCCGGGTGCGTAATGAAAGCATGCGTACGAAGCCAGCTCTGTGGGATGTAAAGCGGAAAATATGAAAACACAAAGACGCGTTTACGCCTGGTTTGTATCCGAGTCCCCAGAGAGCTGATATCCACGCGCGCACAGCAGGGGGTACGCACGGCTCGCTGCATGTTTACACCGCTATTAGTGAAGGCTCTTATCATCCGGTGTGAAGAAGCAGCACTCCGTCTTCTCTTTGTGTCCGTTTCTGACAAATAACACTGTGTTGACGTTGCTAGGGTTACGGTTGCTTCGGGAAAGGGTTGGTTTAAAGAAGGTTTCAGTTCTAAAATGCACTTTAGGAAAGGAGGAAAGGAGGAAAGGAGGAAAGGAGGAAAGGAGGAAAGGAGGAAAGGTGGAAAGGAGGAAAGGAGGATCCTTCCAGAAACTCAATTTCATCACGGGCCACATTAGCATTATGGTTGCACCCAAAGGGCCGGTTGTAACTATATAAATATACATATATAAATATATAATATATATACAATAATGTATTATATTACATTATTGCCTCTGAATTGGATTATTATCGGATAGGGTAATAACTAACTACGTCTGAAAGCAGAAGTCCAGGGCAAATAATTTCAAGTCTCTTCAGTGCGCTGCGCATGTCACAAAACGAGATGCATTGTGGGACATGTAGTTTATGGGCAACGTGATTCTGTAAAGTGGCATGTAACCGTATAATAAACGTATTATATCTTTGCAAGCTCTTGCGGGGCCACATAAAATGAAGTTGCGGGCCGTATTTGGCCCCCGGGCCTTGAGTTTGACACCCCTGATATACGTTGATTTATATTCTTTCGGTGATAATCGACATCTCCAGATCTCTCGTCTCCTCACCGGTTGGTGCACAGCTTGGTGTCGTTGCTCAGGAAGCTTTGAAATGCTCAGATATGATCCGTGTAGCTCCTTAAAGACTCCCCTCACACAGTGGACTACCAGAGGACGGGTGGCGCAGTGGTCTGTGCTCCGTTGTGTCCTTGGGCAAGACACTTCACCCGTGGGTATTGTCCACAGTGACAGCGTGTATAACAAACATGTGTAGTGTGTATTTGTAAAGCGCTCTGAGCATCTGGATAAGCGCTATAATAAATGTAAGGAATTATGATTAGAGCTTTGGTTCCTGTGTGTTAGATGTAAAATGTCTTTATTCCGTGGAGTGCTTTCCGCAGCAGGTTGCCTGTACATTACCAGGACTGTATCGTCGAGATGAAATCGCCAGAACAATCTGACACTGTGCAGCCGCTGAACCGACCGACGCGCCACGTCCCACGTGAGGCGGAATTATCATACAGATTGAAGTGATTTCCGGCGTGTGATTGGTCTGATTTCCTCCAGTAAGCTGCAGGCAGGAGGGAGGGCTGCTCGGCCCCAATGGCTGCTGATTGTGGAGGAGATTCCTAAGAGAAACTGATGCATGATTCATGGACAGAGTTTGTCTTTTGTTATAGTAGTAATAAAGAAAGTCTACACACAAGTGAAATCGATCTCAATGCGGGAACAGAGCGGAAAGACGTTCTTCTGACAGTCCCATTGTAGTAGAGAGAAGACACCCGACCGGTCCCACCCTTCCATGGGGGCAGTATCTAAACCCCCCAGGCCTTTAGCCATCTGCAAAGCCACCTTTACACTTCCTGCAACGTCAATCCTAAACATATGTCTCTGTTAAACACATATAGGACTACAAAAGTGCTTCTCAAAGTGTGGTCCGTGAGCGCCCCCTAGTGGTCCGTAAGTATATTGGTAACATTTCACATTTGAAATAAATAAATACATTTCAGTTTTCCGCACTCTCGCGGAAATATCTCCGCAATGGAGCGAGGTTAAGTTTCACTTTTGATTGCATGATATAGCCCAGCGCAACACCTTCGTCACACATGTTGCCACTTGTTTGTACCATCTTCAGGCTATTTGTAATCTGTTCTAGAAAAACGATGTGTTTTTTTTATATTTGTGGAGTTAGGTGGTCCGTGAGTGTTTTTTTATTGGTTAAGTCCTTGGAATGAAAAAGTTTGAGAAACACTGGACTACAAGTTCACCGATTTCAAAGGCAATCAGAGTGTAAGACATGATCGAGGATGATTGCTCATCGTCTGTGTGCTCTCCCCTTTACCTCTGAACGGGAGAAGCAATACGTAGCATCGAATGCTCAATACCTCAAGATTGTACTTGAGTAAATGTACTTCGTTACTTCCCACCTCTGGTTGTTCTCCAGAACAGAAGTTCTTCCACCAAACGTCTACTAGCTATTCTAACTTCTGCAACACATGTTGACACAGTTCAGTATGTCATTGTCTGACGTACTTTCAGACGCTGTTTCAAAAAGGTTCGATGAAAAAACTAGGAATGAAATAAGATGGCTAGAGTCACCAAAAATGTATCCGTAGGTGCTTTTATTGACACCAACGTGCTGAAAAAACACAAAGTAACCAGGATTTTACAGGAAGAAAACAAAACCCTGCTATATACTAGTGATGTTAGGTATTGCGCCGAGGCTTCGGAGCGTGTGTCGAGTAATCCCCGAAGCTTTCTGTGAAGCTTGTTTCGAGGCTTGCATCGTTTTGGGCCAGTGACGTCATCGATGACAAACGAAGCCTCGCTGCCTGTCGATACCACGTGACTGCTTCAGGAAGCGATTCAGATCGGCTGAACCGCTGAACCACAACGCTCATAATACCCATGGATGTATAATAAGAATCATATTACCCCTCCTGCACCCGGGCCGGGGACACGATGGAATCAAGAGAGCTCAGACCCTCATTTATAGAGGTCAGAACATGTCATAAGTATAAATAGATACAAGCATAAATAAATGTAGGAATAAAAACATGAACAAATAAATGAATAAATACAGGAATACATATGTGTCAAGGTTTTCAGGGAGCTTTAGTGTGTGTGTGCTGAGGCTCAGCCTGAAAGCAGTTGACTCCTGACCGCAGGGTCCCTGGTTCAACGACTGCCCAATACGTATTTGTTGTTGTTTATAAAAGCTACAGCTAAATGAGATAATGTAGTTAATAAATGTATTCTTTGATATGGTTTAGCCTTTCTCCGGCTACAACATGGTTACGTTTATGAATATTATTAAGGAATAGAAATCCCTCTTTGCAATGTTTACCAGCCTCCTTAGGCTTCTCAATCACAATCATTCAACTGGAATAAATACTATATTGTTAACATGAAGATATGATTTAATGTTCGTTGTTTAGAGTTATTCTAAGGCTTTACTCAACGGGAACTCGGCATGAGAGAGAGCACACTGTTGAGATGTCCAATCTGCCTGTTGTACACACTTTGACCAGCAGGGGGTTTGTGTTCAGATGAAGCCTCATGAGATGAAGCCTTTTGCGAACCAATTGGCTGGAAAGCTTCAAAGCTTCATAAGGCTTCATCTCGCCATCACTGCTATATACATACAGGTCGAGGACATAGAACTGGTACCTCTCTGCTCTACCGCCACAGTCAGACTCCCCCCAAAACACTTGTGGCCAGGGTTTTATACATGTTAAGCCCCTCCCCCTAGGATAATCCACTATTTATACCCCTAACCAATGTCATTCTGATCTACAAACACATTCACAATGCAAGACGAATTACCCAAACACACCAAATCAAAATAGGTCAACATATTATCTCTCTGACCACAGAAGCCCCAAACAATAACATTTTTATACTTGCAAGAAAAGTGCCACCCGCGCCCATGCACTACATGGTATGCTCCAATTGCGCACAGGTGTTCCCACTGATTGAGCCTCTACTTAAGGCTGCTTCGTTCTGTGGCTCTGTTCGGCCTTCACAGCCTTGAAGGAGAGGGTCAGCAGGCTACTTGCAAAAAGACTTCCAATAAATTAGGTTTGAACAAACAATGACTTGGGTTTTATTTGATCAAATGTGTGTTGCCCTCAGTGTGCCTGTTACCACGCCCCTATGCCAACTGTGATGAAGGCTTCTTCTTCACAGACGCTCTCCTCAAACGGCTCCTATTGGCTGACCTGTTTTCTGGCTGCTGTGTTAAAGTGAGGACTGACATGTCTCTCTGGAGGGATGCAGACTTATTGTTCTCCACTCCAGCCTTCAGTGTAAACAGAAAGTAGCAGAAACAATAACTCCATATACATGGAAACGACAGCTAGTGAAATATCAGCTGCACTGCGACATTTCAGAACAAGACAGACGGGTACACACCGTGTTAGCTAACGCTGGCTAACTAGCTTGACGGCTTGATGCTTTTGTCGTGGCTGAAATAAGAATATCTCCGGAGACGCTGACATGTACCCACCTGGTAAGAGAACCAAGAGTGCAGAGCAAAGGAAAACTGAGGGTGTGTGCATGTCTGATACACACACAGTGGCTGTTTACACTTCAACAGAGAGAGAGAGAACATGTTAGCTTCTGCTAGCCACGTCCAGCGGCTAAGGGCTTTAGCACGAAGTCTAAGCTATGAGCAACGTTTTCTCTCCATCTCGTGCGACTGTGAGGGAACGGGTTGTTGGTTCGATCCCAGGCCGTGCAGTCGATGTGTCGATGTGTCCTTTGAGGGGTCAAGAAGTCCTGATCAACCAGAACACATGACTTCAGTCCAGTCACAGAGTATTTGTACTCCACTGCTTCCAGAGCAAAGTAGACGCCTCCATTGCCTGAACATGTTCATTGAGTCTAGTTTAGTCAATGAATTGAACATGTCAGAAACCAAAAAATATAACAATAATATATATATATATATATTCTCTTTTTTTCACTCAGATTAATAATTATAACAAAGTACCAAAAAAACAAATAATAACGAACAAAAAAATAAAAAAATTATAATTTTCGGATAGTCTCTGTTCATGTTCAACAGGGCAAGAAGAAGCTTAAAACACGTTTCTGGTCCCCCCTCCTCTAACATATATGTTTCTTATAAAACATTAGGTCATCGTCATCAGCGACATGTTTGTCTTGTTCATCTTTTGTCGTCTGATAGCGAGTCGACCACCGTTCAAAGCTTCCAGCTGTCATCGCGTAGCAGCTGCAGCGTGGATGTGTCCTCCTCCAGCAGAGCCACACGAGGACAGGACAAAGAACAGATCAGACCGTGCGAGAGAAGTGTTTGAGATGTGCAAGTAAATACGAATAAATAGAGTGCAGAAGAGTTTATATACAAGTACATGGAATATGATATATACTAAATAGTTAGCGAGATGTAAACAGATGTTCTTCAGAGTGCAGGTGTTGAACAGTCTGTGGGATGCAGCTCGTGTGTACAGTGAACTCTCTTCAGCTAGCCTTCACACGGGAGCCCTCGCTCTGGACTCGGCGCGGTGGAGTAATCCTTTAGTCCCCGCCGTGGAAAGATAATGAAGAACGAGACGGGGACAATATGTTGACATTCATCTGTGAGGCGGTTCAATACCTCATTGTTTTCATTTCATCTCCCGCGGAGAGTCGGCCGCCGATCCAACGAGAGCCTTTCATCAGAGATATCATATCATACACGTATCGATATAAAGGCAGAGGCACGCCTACGAGCAGACGAAGTAGAAGTACTCAGATATTGCACTTGAGTGGAAGTAGAAGTACTCAGATATTGCACTTAGTAAAAGTAGAAGTACTCAGATATTGTACTTGAGTAAAAGTAGAAGTACTCAGATATTGCACTTAGTAAAAGTAGAAGTACTCAGATATTGTACTTGAGTAAAAGTAGAAGTACTCAGATATTGCACTTGAGTAAAAGTAGAAGTACTCAGATCTTGTACTTGAGTAAAAGTAGAAGTACTCAGATATTACACTTGAGTGAAAGTAGAAGTACTCAGATATTGTACTTAAGTAGAAGTACTCAGATCTTGTACTTGAGTAAAAGTAGAAGTACTCAGATCTTGTACTTGAGTAAAAGTAGAAGTACTCAGATCTTGTACTTGAGTAAAAGTAGAAGTACTCAGATATTGTACTCGAGTAAAAGTAGAAGTACTCAGATCTTGTATAAATTGTGTGTAAAATATCATTTATTTGCTGGAAATGACGGTCGTATCGGAAAACGGTCGCCCTTTCTTTGCTTCACGACCCCATAGGAATGAGCAGGGAAACGTTGGTGCTTGCATGCCGTTCAATTTAGTAAAAATAGCATAATCTACATGTTTTGAATATATGAATAAAAGCCACCTTATTTAAGTTAGACCAGGAGGTTAATAGACACTTTGATAAGTGATTTCAAAGTTCGAGCACACTATGTTTCAAGAAATGGCGGCAAGTCAGGAAGGCCCCATCACTTAATCAGATCAGTGACAGCAGTGTTCATTTCAGTCTCTTTCCACCGACGCTCGCCACTAAATCCATCTTAAAGCGTCTCAAAGTGCTGACTCGGCCCAGTCATTCATAACTCCAAAAGGTCACGTTGATCAGCGCCGAATAAAAAGACAAATATGCTCATAAATCCGTCTCAGAGGGAGATTAGCAGTATTAGCAATGGACCCCTGAAATAGAGCCACGGCGACGGGGTGTAGAATATTCTAGAGAGAAAAAGGCTGTGTCGGGAAATGAATCGTCTGGGTTTGAGAGGATTAAAAAAGATACTTAAAGGTCCAAGCATTCAGAGAGGAGGATTAATTATGTGCCTGTGGAATACATAATTTAAAGACATGAATGGGCTGACAGAAGAAGAGTGGTGCCTTTATATCATAGCATCTGTGTAAGCTATTGTTGTTTCTTCCATCATGCCCTCGTAATGTCCCGGAGAAGATGCTGGCGTTGAGACATGTTCACAGAAGTAGGAATTAACTGAGTAAATAATTCCAGCCAAGAGCTTCAAGAAGCCTCTCTGCGTTCAGCACAACACGACAAGAGGGATGAAGATGGCTCAGAAGTGTTTCTGAGTGAAGTCGCAGCGTTTTGTCATTGGCTTGTTGGCACGGCGTTACGCAAATCATGTCCGACGGCTGCCGTGTCTTGGAGAATAATAAGGAGATGCCGCTGGATGACTGGTCCCGGGTTTAAAGATGGTTTGGGGAAACATAAAGAGGGGGGTATGTTCGACGCTTCATCTAAATGAATGTCAGGGGAGTCGGCGAGGAGGACAGAGAAAGACTCAGCTCTGCACTGCAAACATGTAAAATCTTGCCACGTATTGTTGTCTAATTTCTAGTCTGAATATGTCACTTGATATAAGACTTAATAACTTACGTCTTGTTTTTAGACAAGGCATCTTAAGCATCCTTTTGAGTCAAAGTCTCTTAAAAATATCTTATTTCAGAGGAACATCTCCAGCGGACATCAGGAAACAGAATCTGAGCATTTCTGGCTTTTCCCCAATTCTGGTCAAAGTTAGTTCAAAATAAGTTTCCCAGCTAAACACAAGATCTCATTCATCTGAGCAGTATTTTTTCCATCCAGTGTAGTACAGTTACTAAGTAGATTAACTCAAGTACTGCACTGTGTACTTCTACTCCACTACAGTTCAGAGGATACATGTTGGTGTTTTCCCTATCGAGTTAGATGTTCGTGATTATGGGGAAGTCTAATGTACTTCTTCAGAGACTATTTGTGTACTAAGGCCCTGTCCACACGGAGACGAAAACGAACCGAAGTCGTTTTCTAAAAAGTCTTCTGTCCACACGGAATCGTCTCAAGAAACGTGTCCGTCCACACGAAAACGCTCGACCCGCTGGAAACGCTGTAGTACATATGCCGGGCCTGTAAGTGGCGCTGTACTCCCGTCACACAATACATCAAAAGCAGCGAATAAGACGCCCGAGCATGAGCACAAGGCACAAACAAACATGTCCACTTGTTGCTGATGGTTGTGGTCGAGGAGCTGTAGATGTTGCACTAACATCTATCATGGTCAGTAGCGTCTGGAGCACGAACGCCCTATGATCCGCCGTTGTCGTTGTTGTTGTCGAAATGCATCAACAATGACGCGGGGGTGAGCAGCAGAGGTGGGGAGAGGCGGGGCTATGGCGTCATCGTTTCAGGAAATTATCGTATAGGGCGTACACACGGAGCCGCAAGCTATTAGTCTCCAGACCTACCCACTTTGGGAGCCGGTTTCAAAGTGATTCGGGCTCCGAATCCGTGGCTCGGTTTCGGCCTCGTGTGGACGAACCGTCTATACCAGTGACCACCAACTGGCGGCCATATCCGGCCCGCCAGACATTCTCATCCGGCCCGCACGACGGGGGTGACTGTGGCGTTGGCGGAGTGTTTACTGCGTTCTCGTGAGTAAGGTGCAGTACCGGAGTCCAACAGAGAGGCAGCAGCTGCGGGTCAGTGAACTGCGTACTGCGAAACCTTCCCTGCCCTGAAGAAGAAGTGATCCTTCGTTGTGAAGAGTCTGCTTTGTGCGCTCCGCACCACAGCAGTAGCCCCGCTGCGACAGAGTCCAACAGAGAGGCTGGAGCTGCGGGACAGTAGCCTCGAAGCAGGGTTGGGTTGTAACGGAAAACATAACGGCGTTACGTAATCAGAATACAAAAATCAAGTAGGCGAACTGTATTCAGCTCGCGTTACATTTGAAAAACGAGTAATCTGATTACAGTTACTTTCGTAAACCTGAAGTGAATACATTTTGGAATACTTATTGGAATTATTGGTGGAAAAGTTTCCTCACAAAATGTAATATTCATTACGGGCAGAACTGTGTGCACACTGCACAGCGCTGCAGCATGTCTGTGAGCGAGGTGCAGCGTGTCTGTGAGCGAGAGAGAGATGCAGCGTGTCTGTGAGGCCCCTCCCCCGCACGCAGATGAGAGAGAGATGCAGCGTGTCTGTGAGGCCCCGCCCCCGCACGCAGATGAGAGAGAGATGCAGCGTGTCTGTGAGGCCCCGCCCCCGCACGCAGATGAGAGAGAGAGATGCAGCGTGTCTGTGAGGCCCCGCCCCCGTACGCAGATGAGAGAGAGAGATGCAGCGTGTCTGTGAGGCCCCGCCCCCGCACGCAGATGAGAGAGAGAGATGCAGCGTGTCTGTGAGGCCCCGCCCCCGCACGCAGATGAGAGAGAGAGATGCAGCATGTCTGTGAGGCCCCGCCCCCGTACGCAGATGAGAGAGAGAGATGCAGCGTGTCTGTGAGGCCCCGCCCCCGTACGCAGATGAGAGAGAGAGATGCAGCGTGTCTGTGAGGCCCCGCCCCCGCACGCAGATGAGAGAGAGAGAGATCTCTTTTAAAATATATTGAAAGTTAGAAACGGAGATGGTTAGATAAAATGTGCAAGATAACGTTTATGTATCATTTCTTTATTGTCGAAATGATGACATTTCATAACGGGATCAAATCAAAGTGAACGGCCTGCTGCTGCTGAATGCATGGGGCAAGTGACTGGAACACGTTTTAAAAGTTATTACATCGTTTCAGATAATAAATAATAATGATAATTCATTCTATTTAGGGGCGCCTTTCAAAGCACCAAGGACACCTTACCATGCATAGCATATTCCAAGGAAAGGTTTTAAGACAGGACACAGAATGCAGTCCGGGTGATGTTTTCCATGTGGGGTGCAGATGAGAGCTGTCCAGAATGACACCAAGATGTTGTGTTTGAGTTCTTGATAAGCCATGAAAACAGTAACATACGTGTCTCCTGTTCACCAACACATACCCATCTGTTATGGGAAAAGAAAGTATTCCAAAAGTAATCTGAATACTATTTTAAGACACGTATAACTGTATTCTGATGACTTTCAGAGCATGTATTCAGTATTCAGTAACTGACGACATTGACAAAGTAACCCTCCCAACCCTGCCTAGAAGTGATCCTTCGTTAGCGTGAAGAGCCTGCTTTCCCCCCCCGTCAACAACTTCAAAATGTTGGGCTATGTAAAAATCGCTGGCCCGCGATAGTGTCTATTGGATACATTTTGGCCCTTGGAGAAATGTAGTTGGCGATCCCTGGTCTATACGATAGAGAACGTTAGTGGATACAACTGATACCGTCTCCGTGTGGACGGGGCCTAATACTAGTCTTCTTTGTTAGCAGGATTAGTTAGTCGTCACTAAACATCATGAAATCACCAGAACTACCTCTACCAATACACCCCAACATTCCTCCATCACCGACACCATCATGCGCATTAGCCTCCCCAGTTCACCATTGACAGATTGTTCTAATAGTATGGATCGGATATGGTAACAAATAAATAAGCTTCTGAGGTATTCCTGACGTCTGAATTTGGTTTCTGTCGGTCAGAAATGTATAATTTGACACCAAGATAATTTATATGGGATTTAATGGCAAACAATTATATTTCCAATCCATTATTGGAGGCCATCTTGAGTTGTTGTTATTGTTCTTTGGGGGGTTTCGAGCGGCTAAGAGGTTGTTTCCTAGGAGCTTACCCCGGTGTATTCAATTATCTGCTGCACTGAGTACAAGTATATTTATCACAACAATCAAGTGTATAGCCATGTCGATTAACACATACAAGGCATTTGCTTTGGTGGTGTGAACATAAACAATCTACAAAGATAAGTTAATACAAAAAGAAAAAATATATAAGGATAATAAAATAAGTATTTTTAAGAAACAATTTAATATTAAAAAGGATGCTAAAGACAAGTACTTACACCAAATGTAACTATACGAATAATGTTAAAAGCTAAAAAACAAAACAAAAACACTTGTATTACAGTGTATTATGTTTTAAAGTGGAGGGCTGTGAGACGTGTGCAAACATGTGCACAAAGCAGTCGGAGAGTTGAGCATGCTCACAGTATTAAGAGCTTGTTTTAGCATCGTGGGCGTTGATTATCTTCCAGATATCTCACATGCTAACTTCACAGCTAACCTAGCCACCTGCTAAGCCTGTATGTCTAGGCGTTGATGTTGGAAGCGGCGTCAAACGGCCCATTGCCTCTCTTTATGTTGATGCTCAGCTCCAATATTTGAAAAGGCGCCCGCCACATGTGGCTTTGCTAACGAGACAAAGCTGCTTCTCGGAGCCTCGTGGCTTTGACAGAGTCAGATAGCAGCATGTGAAGTGTAAATGAAATGGAGAATCGCTCATTAAAAGTGAACGCAGTCAAAGGGAACTCCAACACAACTCATTCACTTCAGGGACTCGGCGGAGGACGTAATCATGCAGACGCTGCGACACGTGGATAAAAGACTTCTGGTGCGTTCGGGAAACAGGTTTCTGCAACAACATTGACATGAACACGTCTCGTGCAGATCTAAAGGTCTCCTGTCATGCAAAATGCCCTTTCTGATGTCTTCTCCACATCACCGTGTGTCCCCGGTGTCCCCGGCAGTGGGGGTCTAGAACATGTTACATGGGGGGGCAAAGGGGGGCCATGTCAGATTCTAACAACAACAATACACATAAGGTGTGTCCCCGGCAGTGGGGGGTCTAGAACATGTTACATGGGGGGGCAAAGGGGGGCCATGTCAGATTCTAACAACAACAATACACATAAGGTGTGTCCCCGGCAGTGGGGGTCTAGAACATGTTACATGGGGGGGCAAAGGGGGGCCATGTCAGATTCTAACAACAACAATACACATAAGGTGTGTCCCCGGCAGTGGGGGGTCTAGAACATGTTACATGGGGGGGCAGAGGGGGGCCATGTCAGATGCTAACAACAACAACAATGCACGTAAGGTCTCTCTCTCGCTGCAGCAAGCGGGCGGCAGGAGCGGGGCTGTCAGCGTCAGCTTGGAGACGGTATTTTAAACTCGATGCGCTCTGACACTACGGGGCGGCCGAGGACAAAAATACACATGCGTTAATCGCGTTAAAATAATTAGTGGCGTTAATTTTTTTTTTTTTTTTTTAATTGACAGCCCTAATACAAATAGACTCCACAAGCTTCACAGGAAACTCTAGCAGGATATCTGACAGTAAAGGATCTGGCATGAAGGAACGTTTGCTTTGTTTTCTTATATCAAAACATTTTATATATAACGCATGTATTTCAGCGCGTCACGTTAACTATCGCGGGCCGCCAGAAACATTTCCGAGGGCCGCCATTGGCCCGCGGGCCGCACTTTGAGAACCCCTGATCTAGACCGTGTCTTTATGTGAGACAGCGAATAAAATGCATTTTTCAACATAGAAGACAAACAGAACAGCCCACGATAAATAATAAAGAAAATACTTATCATGAAAGGAATGCCATACTTAATGACATAGTGGGAAAGAACTTAACAAATAATAATTACAAATATCTTGTTGCCTTTGTCCTCCCTCATTTTAGTCGTTGTTTGTCTCATTTGTAAAGTATATTATTACAAATAAACTCATCCTTTTAAATTCCCCACGTCTCTCTTTTGGGATATCTCGAGTTCTTTCCACACGCAGAGGACCAGTCAGTGTTTGTTGTCCAAGCTTTAAAACATGCTTTGATTTCCGAGAAGAGTCGTTGTCTTTGCTCGCAGGACAAACCAAGCTGATTGGACGAATGCTGGTTTTAATTATGATAGTATTTACCGTGTCTTTATGAGAGACGGCAAAGAAAATGCAGCAGCGGCGGGAAGTACATTTACTCAATCAGGGGTTTTCTAGAAAGATACAGTATGAGTACTGCAATCAGGAGGTCTTTGAAGGAAACTGGGCTTTTATTTTCACAAAAATACCCCAAAAAAGATTAAGGCCGATTCAACGTTGGTACTTCTGGTGCGTTGTTGGCATGGCTCGCTGCAAAAGTTGAGCAATGTTCCACTTTTGACGCCTCGGCAGAAGCGTCAGCCAATCGAATCATATGCCAGTACAAGCTCTAGCCAATCAAACCGCTGCTTGTGTGTCGGGGCGGGAGATTCATGGGATTGGTTGTTGGTCGAGTTTCAGACACGCCCGCCGCTGTGTGGACGGGCCGTGATAACACTTATAAATCAGTACATTCAAATGTTTGTCGTAGGTTGGACAAAAGCAGTGGGGAAATGAGGAATCAGCAGTTCTTTGAAGGCAAATGGGCTTTTTTTCACCCAAAAATACCCCAAACATATCGAGGCCTATTGGACGTATGCCTCGCCGGCTCTAACGCACTTCCACATGTGTCGTGGTACTTCTGGTGAGAGCGTAAGTGCGACTACTGCCAGCTTTATCAGTCTTTACTTCACAAAGAAACCGTCTCTAACCCTGAACTGTATTTAAGTATTAACACTGGTAAATCATTACATTCATTTTTTTTCACGTTGGTTATTGTCAAGGACAAAGCAGTGAGGAGACAAGGAATCAGGAGTTCTTTGAAGGAGACTGGGCTTTTATTGACCCAGAAGAACAAAGTAGTTCTTGTAAACTACGAATCTTGATATCTAGGTCTGTTCAACGGATGCTTTGTTGGTTCCACGCACTTCCACATGAGCTTAGTGTGTGTCGGTAGTAGGGATGCCAGCGATTATTCGAATATTCGCTACAGTCTCCATAATCGAATATTATTTTTAAAAATCGATTTTATTTATATATTTTTTTTATTATTATTTATGTTTTTTTTTTAGTTTCAACCAAAATATATATAAATATATATATGCTAATAATAGTAATAGTATTAATAATTGTAAATGGTCATTGGTCGAATAATCGATTATTATTCGCCAGGGCTGCCGAATAATCGATTTTGATCATGGTCAGTTTCTGGCAACCCTAGTTGGTAGTACGGCGTATCGTCAATCACCCGTGACTTCACAGAGAAACGGCTTCCAAGCCTTCGGAGGAACAGTTTAAATAAGAACACTTAAAGACACACTCTGATCTTGAGGAACAGAAATATTGTTTTCTGGCTTTACTTTAACCCCGTTGCCCGACGCAGAGAAACCTGCTTCCTATCACCGACACCACTCGTTTCCAGCATCGGGGTTAGAGTGTTGTTCTCTGGAAAGGAAAGAGAGATACGGTATAATTATAGGCACTGATGTGTGACTGTCAAGGAGGGTACATAAGTATTATGTTGACGTACTCCAGATGTTATATATACTTCTATTGACTAAAGTAACAAAGTGGCTCCTCAAAAGCGTTCCATATGTAATGCAGTAGTGTTTCTATGGAGATTTATCGTCGGACAGATGGAAAAGCATATTTTCAACATGTTCTTCTGTAACATTGTGGAATTCAAACATGCACTGCTTTTCCCTCAGGACGCGATCTTTAATGATGTGACACTGTGTCCTCGCCTGCACCATGCAGTGTGTACTAATAAGAGGCGTTGAGGTGTGCTCTCTCCTGTAGTGTGTTCTACAGGTTTTAGTGCATGTAAATGGTCTGCAGAGGCTAACATCCCTGAGTTTATCTCTCACACACACACACACACACACACACACACACACACACACACACACACACACACACACACACACACGCACACACACACCACAACTTTATTGACAATCTTTCAGTTTGTGTGTACAGACAGAGGGATCAAAATACCGTTTCCCACGATCCCGAATCAAAAAATACAAATATGTGTATACCTATATATATATATATATATATATACACGTATGGTGATGTAATTCAATGTAAAGCAGTTCTTCCTCTCAGTCTAACAGACGGCTGCATTGAAGAAGTTTCAACCTTGAAAGGACTTTGGCTCGTTTACCGTGGTCAAGAGCGTTCGAGGAGCCTTTTCAAAGTCAGTTGAGTTTCCAGCCAAGAGCCAGCCGAGTCCTTTTTCCCCAGCTCAATCTCCAAGGCTATTTTTATCCATCCGACTGACATATCAAGTGGCTCTGATCAGCACACCTGCCTCTCTGTGCTGAGGCGAGAGGGGCCAAAAACTGGAGCTCATAAATCAAAGTGTCACCGAGCAAAACTGTCCGGAGGCCCAATTCCCATCGCTGGGTCACGACTGGACACCAGAACAAACTGGAGTGGATTTAGACTCTTTTGTGGTCTTTGTTTGTCTCATTTTACTCATTGTACGTCTCTTTGTAGTATTTTTCCATCTCTTTGTAGTATTTTTCCATGTCTTTGTAGTATTCAATGTAGTATTCCAACATTAGCCACCTTTAGCTTAGCGGTGGTGACGTGAAGTCATGTGACCGTGCTGTAGTTCCTTCATAGCCCAACATTAGCCTCCTTTAGCTTAGCGGTGGTGACGTGAAGTCATGTGACCGTGCTGTAGTTCCTTTATAGCCCAACATTAGCCTCCTTTAGCTTAGCGGTGGTGACGTGAAGTCATGTGACCGTGCTGTAGTTCCTTTATAGCCCAACATTAGCCTCCTTTAGCTTAGCGGTGGTGACGTGAAGTCATGTGACCGTGCTGTAGTTCCTTCATAGCCCAACATTAGCCTCCTTTAGCTTAGCGGTGGTGACGTGAAGTCATGTGACCGTGCTGTAGTTCCTTTATAGCCCAACATTAGCCTCCTTTAGCTTAGCGGTGGTGACGTGAAGTCATGTGACCGTGCTGTAGTTCCTTTATAGCCCAACATTAGCCATCTTTAGCTTAGCGGTGGAGACGTGAAGTCATGTGACCGTGCTGTAGTTCCTTTATAGCCCAACATTAGCCGCCTTTAGCTTAGCGGTGGTGACGTGAAGTCATGTGACCGTGCTGTAGTTCCTTTATAGCCCAACATTAGCCACCTTTAGCTTAGCGGTGGTGACGTGAAGTCATGTGACCGTGCTGTAGTTCCATTATAGCCCAACATTAGCCTCCTTTAGCTTAGCGGTGGTGACGTGAAGTCATGTGACCGTGCTGTAGTTCCTTTATAGCCCAACATTAGCCTCCTTTAGCTTAGCGGTGGTGACGTGAAGTCATGTGACCGTGCTGTAGTTCCTTCATAGCCCAACATTAGCCTCCTTTAGCTTAGCGGTGGAGACGTGAAGTCATGTGACCGTGCTGTAGTTCCTTTATAGCCCAACATTAGCCTCCTTTAGCTTAGCGGTGGAGACGTGAAGTCATGTGACCGTGCTGTAGTTCCTTTATAGCCCAACATTAGCCTCCTTTAGCTTAGCGGTGGAGACGTGAAGTCATGTGACCGTGCTGTAGTTCCTTTATAGCCCAACATTAGCCTCCTTTAGCTTAGCGGTGGAGACGTGAAGTCATGTGACCGTGCTGTAGTTCCTTTATAGCCCAACATTAGCCTCCTTTAGCTTAGCGGTGGAGACGTGAAGTCATGTGACCGTGCTGTAGTTCCTTTATAGCCTACATCTAGCTTGTAATTTCTGCATGCAGCTCTGCGGGGCCTGAGACTGAAATCATACAACATGTTTCTAAAAAGAGGTAATTTGTGATTATTCAAGGTGCTCATGCTTTACTAATGTCTTCTTCTTTTTCTTCTTCTTCTTCTCTTCCTGCTCTCGTCTGGCACCGTGTCATCATCCTACGACCTCTCCATCAGGTGAGTTCCCTTCTCTAGATATTGCTTTTAATCGACTATTTTACCGGCTTGTTTTGCCAACAAACTGCTCGTCCAAGAAGATAACATTTGGGTAATGTTGTGGCTAAGACTGGGTTGTATCTTGATGTTGTGCTTTGAAACTTGATATGGTCTTTTGGATATCGTCATATATCTTTACAAATGTTGTCTTAACGTGGTGTTTAATAAATTACAATACATATGGAAGGAAGAGAATTGTAGAAACTGATCTCTAGGACACTATTAATAGGAATTAATCTGCTCCAAATGAATTGAAATCGCTCCCTTTTCTCGAGCTTCCGATACATTTGTGTTCATTGATTAGTTCATCAGTGTTTCTGCCGTGTTATTGGTTTTGCATTGAATATGTCACTTAAAGGGTTTATAAGTTCCTCCATGATAGCAAAGGGCTCCCTTAAGGAAAATAGGTAGCACATAATGATATCATTCAGTTGTTCAGAGTTCAAAGCAAAATATTCATACATTACCAAATGACATCACCTTACAGCAGGGGTGTCAAACTCAAGGCCCGGGGGCCACATCCGGCCCGCGACTTCATTTTATGTGGCCCCGCAAGAGCTTGCAAAGAATGCAATACGTTTATTATACGATTAAATGTCGCTCTACAGAATCAGGTTGCCCATAAACTACATGTCCCACAATGCATCTCGTTTTGTGACATGCGCACTGAAGAGACTTGCAATTATTTGCTTTCAGACGTAGTTAATTACTAAGTCATTATCCTATCCGATAATAATCCAATTCAGAGGCAATAATGTAATATAACACATTATTTTATATATATTATATATATATGTATATTTTATATAGTTACAACCGGCGCTTTGAGTGCAACCATAATGCTGATGTGGCCCGCGATGAAATTGAGTTTGACACCCCTGCCTTACAGTAATGCAGCCTAGCAAAGCACGCTGCTTTTCTTTAGCAACATTACACTTTAATTTAGTATTCCTCCCAAAATGACTAAAACCCAGACATGTAGTCCAGGAGTTTTTAAACCCCTTGAAATCAGAAAACATCTTGACCTAACATTCCACTGCCCCTCTATCTATCCAACCGGTTCGCCTCATCTCGGTTTTGAACTCAAACACAACCTATGTGTGGGACGCCAACAGGCTTCTTTTATGACCATTTTCTTCTCCTTGTTCTGTCGCCTCTTTCGTCGCTTGTACTGCCTACAGTTTGCAACATAACTATTTCATTTAGTTCTCTTCAGTTACATGAATACAATCCAGAGCGGTCGTCCAGGTTACCTGTCCTCACAACCTCAGATCCCCTGTTGGGAACCAGCGATCCAATTAAAGAGGACCGATTCTGCTTTTCTGGGTGTGAAGCTGAGCGGCACGACCAAGCAGGGAGGCCGAGGCAGCACGTCCAAAGATATAACCCGGTGTGGGCCTTTATTAAACTCGAGCACAGGACACAGCCTCAATGTTCCTGTGCTCACAGCCACCAGCAGGATCTCACACACTCTCCCAGCCTCAACACAGACAGGGCAACAGACCCTACATACACACACTAATCAGCCATTCGACTCAGGTGGGGGGGGGGAGACAACCCAGGGCACCAGGTGCACACAATCAGCAGCCACAGACATGCGGGAAGGGAACACGTCTAACATGAAGCCAGGAAACAGAGACGGACAAACTAGTTGCATTACGTATTCCCATGCCATGTTTTTAGTGCTATGTTACCCGTACCGGAGGCCGAGATCGATGGGCCCAGAGATCACTGGTGCTTTCCATTTCCTGTAGTGTGTTCTGCTGTATTGCTTTGGATGCATGTGAATGGTCTGCAAAGGCTATAATCCTATATGACCTGAACATGAGCGGAATAGGGCCCTTCATACTGTTGAGATGTGTCTTTATCGGTCCAACAGATGAGCCTCATGTGTATTAAGTCGCTCTAATAACATTTCCCTCGACGACTAACACTCCTTTTAGTCGTCTAGTTGTAGTCTCTTCGTCGTTGATTTCGACTCTTGTAGTCTTTTCCCATCTCTCTGTAGTCGTTGTTTGTCTCATTGTAGTATAGAAACATATACTCAAGTACAGTAACGAAGTATTTGTACTCCGCTCCTTCCCACCTCTGGAAACCTTGTGTCCCAGCATGCGTCCTCCACCTTCTCCCTCAGAGGCATGGATCACTTCATTACACTTCCTGTGTACGTTCCCCCGGGGTTTGTGAGGTCAACTGATGTGGTCGCCTCTCCTCTCCTCTTCCTCGGATAAAACTCCGGTCTAAAGACTCCCCACGGGCTCGTCCTGTTGTTGTTGTGTCCGTGATGTATCGCCCTAATAATCAGAGGATATACTGCGAGACGGCCTTAGGAGAAGCTGCTTTATAGTGTGAGTACATTACATATTATTGAAAGAGAATACAGCATGCACCTCGAGGCTTGGGAGGGGAAGGGGAAATCTTCTGCAATATTCCTCCACTGCAGGATGGTTAGTGAGCATCAGGTTGAGCCACCAGCTGGAATCTGTAGGAAATCGTTTTTATTTTGACGCCATCAACACGCTGCTACCGCTAAGCTAAATGAGGCTACTCTAAAGGTAGCATCTCCCTGGTTGCTTCACAACAAGACAACAAATAATAATAATCTCAACGTTTATGATATATACACGTTTAGTTCAGCAGGATAATCTCCACATGCTCACACCACTTTATGACTTCTGACGTGAGAAGCTAAT
>NC_047511.1:48291107-48368607 GCF_902827115.2 Pseudochaenichthys georgianus | reverse complement strand
TACGCTGTTAACACACCATCGTAGCCATGGCGATGTTTCAGGCGACTGATCAGGTTGGAAGTATTATAGCTCGTTGCTTTTTCCCTCCTCGTGGAACTTCTGCATTCGTTAATACAAATAGCAAGCGAACTATCTCACTCTGAAACTTTGGAATAGTCCCATACCACCGACGACATGTTTGTTCACTGTCCTGGCTTCACGGCCGCTCGCCGTTTACGTCACAGCCAGGCACGAGTTAGGGAGCGCTGGATTTGTGAAGAACTCCCCTCTTCCTAAACCACTAACACCACAGTACTGGCAACACGGGAGGAGCCGAGTGAAAAACAAGCGCCCCTCATCCCAACCCACCCACACCGCAGGATCTTTTCTTTTTTGTACCCAAAAGATATATTGTATATTATCGGGGCTATTAATACTTTTATCGGGTTTATCGGGATGACGTCATAATTCCTAATATCGGGCCGATAATTATCGTGCACCGTCTGCACAATCCTCCAGAAATGGTTGGATGAAGATCCGCCTAATCTTTTGTTATGGTTTAAAAACTGATGTCATCCTGCGAGCGGCTGTCACACAGCGAGGGGCTCTGGAGGAAGTTGTGAGGGACTGGTGTCCAATTGCTCCGTACATGAAGGAAGAATGCTCACGTGCTATATTTATAATTATAAAACGGACAAGTCAAATCAAGCAATCTGATTGGTTCTTAGCCGTGATATACTGAGCGTATACCACGGGTAGAATTGTAACTTACTTTTCACAACAAATCAGTATCCCTCCGCGCCTGAGAAAAACAGTATACCGTTGGGCTGAAAAGCAAACTGAACTGGAACAAGAAAGCAGCGGAGAAGTATCGGGGCAGAAACCCTCCTCTTTACGCAGCGGTCCAGACATAGACATCAAACGGCAAAACATCCAGTGTGCAGTTCCTTTGGCATCAGGGCAGGATATCTAGATACTTCCAAGGTCTGACATCATGAATTGAGCTACTTTTAAAGCAAGCAACGATGTTTTCAAATCTGTAATCAAAGAGGTCCGCAGAAACACTATCGACCAATCAGATTGCTTGATTTGACTTGTCAGTTTTATAAATATACATTTCTTCTGTTACGAAACAAACTTATAAAGCATAAGATGGAAACATTTAAGATTAACTTGGACCTCCGGGGGGCCTCACTGTGGAGGAGTGGATTGAGGAGTGCCTATCTCCAGAGAGCACCTAAACCACGACATGCAGAGCTGCGTGAAGAGCAGGCAGACCAGCTGGAGAAGGACCACCATTCAAAAGCTTTCTGACGGGGTCTTGAAACAAAGCAGAGACATGATGGCCGTTAGTGGCCACAGGTGCGAAAGCTCTCCAGAGCTGCGGGAAGCCGAGTCTCGGGGACCGGAGAAAGTGGAGGAATATTCTCTCCACGCAGAGCAACAGAACAACCTAAACCTATACACGTAACCTCGTACGCATGCTGCTGATGCTGGACAGGTTTTCAGTGGCTGCTCAATAAACGGCAACAAACACATTAATGTAAATAAACAGCCAAATAATGGATCAACGCTCTCTGTGTAATATGTTCGCTAGCTGTTTGTGTTGTTGCATAGCAACCACCTCGCACTATGTTTCGCGCAGAAGGCAACGGAGGGACTATTTTATTTTGAACGTCATTATTTACTAATAAAAACTATTTAAATTAGAGTGTGTATTCTTCTTTCATATTGCCACACTTGGTAACCGTTTTATAAAAGCAACAGCTCACTGCAGGCCGTGGTATATGCTCATTATATCACAGCTAAGGGGCGTGATTCGGCCTGACGCGAGGCGGAGCAGAAACCACGGCCTGTCGTGAGCTATGGCTTAAATATAACATGATAAACTCACACATGAGTACTAGGTTGCTGCTGTTGCTGCTTTTCTGTCTTTGTTTGCTCTTATTGTTCTGTGGGTTTTATTACGTGTCTCACCTGAACATAGAATAAAACATATGGAAACATCTATTCCAACAATGCTCAAGGCTCAAAGGCTCAAAGGGAGTCATGGGAGATAACACCGCCCCCCCGCCCGAGAGTCATCCCGCTCAGAATGGATTCTAATGAAGACGGAACAACCCTCATTTGAATGGAACCGGAGCACGGCATATATCCCTGCTGTGTGCGTCACTCTTTAGTGTCCCCTGGTCTCCAGCTGTGTGCGTCACTCTTTAGTGTCCCCTGGTCTCCAGCTGTGTGCGTCACTCTTTAGTGTCCCCTGGTCTCCAGCTGTGTGCGTCACTCTTTAGTGTCCTCTGGTCTCCCAGCTGTGTGCGTCACTCTTTAGTGTCCCCTGGTCTCCAGCTGTGTGCGTCACTCTTTAGTGCCCCCTGGTCTCCAGCTGTGTGCGTCACTCTTTAGTGTCCCCTGGTCTCCCAGCTGTGTGCGTCACTCTTTAGTGTCCCCTGGTCTCCAGCTGTGTGCGTCACTCTTTAGTGTCCCCTGGTCTCCAGCTGTGTGCGTCACTCTTTAGTGTCCCCTGGTCTCCAGCTGTGTGCGTCACTCTTAACTGTCCCCTGCTCTCCAGCTGTGTGCGTCACTCTTAACTGTCCCCTGCTCTCCAGCTGTGTGCCTCACTCTTTAGTGTCCCCTGGTCTCCAGCGTGTTTCTCCAGATGGAAACGTTGGGACACATCAGCGCCTGTCGGCCGCCGTAGATCACTGCTTTGACTGAAGGAACGTTCTCACCGTGTCGGTGCAGTACTTCTACTTCAGTAAAGGATGGAATACTTCCTCCTCTGAGTACATGGCACTCCTTTATGTACCCGACCCATCTGTATGAAAGCTCTCTGCTAATTGGATGGTAGTGATGCAGCAGGAGAGACATCCCCTACCCCGCGGTGATGCGGCGAGGACTCTGAGGTTTCCCTCACAAGCGAAGGGTTGGGGGTTTGAATCCCTTTGAGGACCCGCCGTCATTACGTTCCACCTCCAGCAGCTCCTTGTTAATGACCGAGAGGAGAGCGACAGCCTTCGCTCTGCAGAGAGGATCAGCTCCAGTGGTGAGAGGTCAAGTGAAATATTAACCAGGGCCAGCCGCGAACCAGCCCTCAATTACTGACTGATATATTCAGACATGGATTCGTTACGGGTCGGCCTGTTGGAGGGGATGTTCCTCTCGTTTCCTCTGGTTCACAGGTGGAGCTAACAGTTACAGGCTTTCCCTCCTCATCAGGTCTGTAGCTCCAGGTCTCGCCCAGATGGATGCAGACTCCGTTCTGACTCTGGGGTCGGGCTGCAACAAACGACTCATTTGATAATCCATGAATCTATCGATGAATGAAACGACTAATCGACTATTCGGACTATTACTGTCTGCCTTGCACCATTTCTCAAGCGCTCTGATTTATCAGCTTGTAGATGTAGCCTCAGGTTGCTTTAGGCACGTGGAAACTAACGATGAAGACAATACAGATGAATACTTGATTCAAAAATACATATATTATAAATTAACTAAACACATTGTGAACAAACTAACATTGCTTTTTATTTAAATTAAATAAATAATATTTCACATCAAAAGAAACAACAGTGTTTTAACAAATGGTGTTAAATAATGTGAAGACAGAACTGTGAACAGAACAGATGAGACTTTAACATAATAAATAACTCTGTTGCCGCCCTCACATGCTAAACTCTTATTGCACTTTTGGCAACGAGCATCGAGACGGGCAAAGTTTAACCACCTCGGAGCGCGTTCTCTCCGCCATCCCCGCCATAGATTAGATTAGATAGAGTTGTATTGTCTCCCTTAGGAGAAATTTGTCTTGGGCATGTGTAGCTGCATGTAGCAGCCGTGTGTGTGTAGCTGCATGTGGCAGCCGTGTGTGTGTAGCTGCATGTAGCAGCCGCGTGTGTGTTGCTGCATGTGGCAGCCGCGTGTGTGTAGCTGCATGTAGCAGCCGTGTGTGTGTAGCTGCATGTAGCAGCCGCGTGTGTGTAGCTGCATGTAGCAGCCGTGTGTGTGTAGCTGCATGTAGCAGCCGCGTGTGTGTAGCTGCATGTAGCAGCCGTGTGTGTGTAGCTGCATGTGGCAGCCGTGTGTGTGTAGCTGCATGTGGCAGCCGTGTGTGTGTAGCTGCATGTAGCAGCCGCGTGTGTGTTGCTGCATGTGGCAGCCGCGTGTGTGTAGCTGCATGTAGCAGCCGTGTGTGTGTAGCTGCATGTAGCAGCCGCGTGTGTGTAGCTGCATGTAGCAGCCGTGTGTGTGTAGCTGCATGTAGCAGCCGCGTGTGTGTAGCTGCATGTAGCAGCCGTGTGTGTGTTGCTGCATGTGGCAGCCGCGTGTGTGTAGCTGCATGTAGCAGCCGCGTGTGTGTAGCTGCATGTAGCAGCCGCGTGTGTGTAGCTGCATGTAGCAGCCGCGTGTGTGTAGCTGCATGTAGCGGCCGCGTGTGTGTAGCTGCATGTAGCAGCCGCGTGTGTGTAGCTGCATGTAGCGGCCGCGTGTGTGTTGCTGCATGTAGCAGCCGCGTGTGTGTAGCTGCATGTAGCGGCCGCGTGTGTGTTGCTGCATGTAGCAGCCGCGTGTGTGTTGCTGCATGTAGCAGCCGCGTGTGTGTGTAGCTGCATGTAGCAGCCGCGTGTGTGTAGCTGCATGTAGCAGCCGCGTGTGTGTTGCTGCATGTAGCGGCCGCGTGTGTGTAGCTGCATGTAGCGGCCGCGTGTGTGTAGCTGCATGTAGCGGCCGCGTGTGTAGCTGCATGTAGCGGCCGCGTGTGTGTAGCTGCATGTAGCAGCCGCGTGTGTGTAGCTGCATGTAGCGGCCGTGTGTGTGTAGCTGCATGTAGCAGCCGCGTGTGTGTAGCTGCATGTAGCAGCCGCGTGTGTGTGTAGCTGCATGTAGCAGCCGCGTGTGTGTAGCTGCATGTAGCAGCCGCGTGTGTGTTGCTGCATGTAGCGGCCGCGTGTGTGTAGCTGCATGTAGCGGCCGCGTGTGTGTAGCTGCATGTAGCGGCCGCGTGTGTAGCTGCATGTAGCGGCCGCGTGTGTGTAGCTGCATGTAGCAGCCGCGTGTGTGTAGCTGCATGTAGCGGCCGTGTGTGTGTAGCTGCATGTAGCAGCCGCGTGTGTGTAGCTGCATGTAGCAGCCGCGTGTGTGTGTAGCTGCATGTAGCAGCCGCGTGTGTGTAGCTGCATGTAGCAGCCGCGTGTGTGTAGCTGCATGTAGCAGCCGTGTGTGTGTAGCTGCATGTAGCAGCCGCGCGTGTGTAAACCGCCCCGCCCCCCCGCACACAGACGGGGAGAGAGATCGCGTCTGGATTGGAAAGATCGAAAATACAACATAGACGCATTTGTTTGTCTTTATTATAAACGAGTTGGCGACACTAAGACTGCGACATAATGTCTTTGTAGCAATAACACATGACATATATTTTTTAAATGTCTCCAGTACCGATAAAAAGGCCGATAACGTTGGAGCTTAACGGCGCGTTAAAACACACGTGATGACGTCACCAACGAATCGACGACTGAATTAGTTTGGTCATCGATTTTAATCGATTGAGTGGATTAGTTGTTGCACCCCTGGGGACAGCAGGCAGACCTGCAGACCTGCAGACCTGCAGACCTGCAGACCTGCAGACCTGGAGACCTGGAGACCTGCAGACCTGGAGACCTGGAGACCTGGAGACCTGCAGACCTGCAGACCTGCAGACCTGGAGACCTGCAGACCTGGAGACCTGGAGACCTGCAGACCTGCAGACCTGGAGACCTGGAGACCTGCAGACCTGCAGACCTGCAGACCTGCAGACCTGGAGACCTGCAGACCTGGAGACCTGGAGACCTGGAGACCTGCAGACCTGCAGACCTGGAGACCTGCAGACCAGGAGACCTGCAGACCTGCAGACCTGCAGACCTGGAGACCTGCAGACCTGGAGACCTGCAGACCTGGAGACCTGCAGACCAGGAGACCTGCAGACCTGCAGACCTGGAGACCTGGAGACCTGCAGACCTGCAGACCTGGAGACCTGCAGACCAGGAGACCTGCAGACCTGGAGACCTGGAGACCTGCAGACCTGGAGACCTGCAGACCTGGAGACCTGCAGACCAGGAGACCTGGAGACCTGCAGACCTGGAGACCTGCAGACCTGGAGACCTGCAGACCTGCAGACCTGGAGACCTGCAGACCAGGAGACCTGCAGACCTGCAGACCAGCAGACCTGGAGACCTGGAGACCTGCAGACCAGGAGACCTGGAGACCTGGAGACCTGGAGACCTGCAGACCTGGAGACCTGCAGACCTGGAGACCTGCAGACCAGGAGACCTGCAGACCTGGAGACCTGGAGACCTGCAGACCTGGAGACCTGCAGACCTGCAGACCTGGAGACCTGGAGACCTGGAGACCAGCAGACCTGCAGACCTGCAGACCTGGAGACCTGCAGACCTGGAGACCTGGAGACCTGGAGACCTGCAGACCTGGAGACCTGCAGACCTGGAGACCTGCAGACCAGGAGACCTGGAGACCTGCAGACCTGGAGACCTGCAGACCTGCAGACCTGCAGACCTGGAGACCAGGAGACCTGCAGACCTGCAGACCTGGAGACCTGCAGACCAGGAGACCTGCAGACCTGCAGACCTGGAGACCTGCAGACCTGGAGACCTGGAGACCTGCAGACCTGGAGACCTGCAGACCTGGAGACCTGCAGACCTGCAGACCTGCAGACCTGGAGACCAGGAGACCTGCAGACCTGCAGACCTGGAGACCTGCAGACCAGGAGACCTGCAGACCTGCAGACCTGGAGACCTGCAGACCTGGAGACCTGCAGACCTGGAGACCTGCAGACCTGCAGACCTGGAGACCTGCAGACCAGGAGACCTGCAGACCTGCAGACCAGCAGACCTGGAGACCTGGAGACCTGCAGACCTGGAGACCTGGAGACCTGCAGACCTGGAGACCTGCAGACCTGGAGACCTGCAGACCAGGAGACCTGCAGACCTGGAGACCTGGAGACCTGCAGACCTGGAGACCTGCAGACCTGCAGACCTGGAGACCTGGAGACCTGGAGACCAGCAGACCTGCAGACCTGCAGACCTGGAGACCTGCAGACCTGGAGACCTGGAGACCTGGAGACCTGGAGACCTGCAGACCTGGAGACCTGCAGACCAGGAGACCTGGAGACCTGCAGACCTGGAGACCTGCAGACCTGCAGACCTGCAGACCTGGAGACCAGGAGACCTGCAGACCTGCAGACCTGGAGACCTGCAGACCAGGAGACCTGCAGACCTGCAGACCTGGAGACCTGCAGACCTGCAGACCTGGAGACCTGCAGACCTGGAGACCTGCAGACCTGGAGACCTGCAGACCTGCAGACCTGGAGACCTGCAGACCTGGAGACCTGCAGACCAGGAGACCTGCAGACCTGCAGACCTGGAGACCTGCAGACCTGGAGACCTGCAGACCTGCAGACCTGGAGACCTGCAGACCTGGAGACCTGCAGACCTGGAGACCTGCAGACCAGGAGACCTGGAGACCTGGAGACCTGCAGACCTGGAGACCTGCAGACCTGCAGACCTGCAGACCTGGAGACCAGGAGACCTGCAGACCTGCAGACCTGGAGACCTGCAGACCTGCAGACCTGCAGACCTGGAGACCTGCAGACCTGGAGACCTGCAGACCTGCAGACCTGGAGACCTGCAGACCTGGAGACCTGCAGACCTGGATGGCTCATCCTTCAGCAGCAGATCAGAATACATCAGGTCGTTGACAGGAAGCCGCTGGAGAGACTTCAGAGCTGACGGATCCACTCTCTAAGTGTCAGTGAGGACTTGGAGTATCTGCTGATGCAGAGCGAGACACCGAGCTGCTCAGAGTCCAACGGAGGGCAGAAGTGCACAGAGGGCACGACTGTCTGATCTGAGTGAGCGAGCACACACACACACACACACACACACACACACACACACACACACACACACACACACACACATATGAGGTGTGAATGGGTGAATGACTCGTAGCATTCAAAGAGCTTTGAGGGCTTGATAAAACCTGATAAACGCTAAATAAGTACGATTCACATTTACGGTCCATGACATTCAGAGAGAGCGATGTCAGCCTTGCTCCGATCCGCCCGACCCGACAGGCTGCACACGGCCAGGACTCTGTGACGTTAAGAATAAACAAGACGCCCAGAGAGGCATTGCAGAGATGACTCGGCACATCCAGAGAAGGCCTGGTTTCAGAGCTCGGAGCGGAACAGCTGGGGAAGGAAACGTGTGACCGTCTGGTGTCTGGTGAACCTCAGAGGGAACACGTGTCTGTCTCTCTCTCAGACTCTCCGGGACGTGATGTGCAGCTGCAGCTTTCACAGCTGCAGCTTTCACAGCAGCAGGTCGTGAGTCCGGAGAGCGTATTCAGAGTAAGCTGCAGCTCTGAGATATTAAACATCTGGTGCAGCCTGGAGACGCACAGTTCGTCCTCTGAAACATGAATCCAAACATCGATGATAGAATATTTAAAAGAAAGTCACAGATTATGCAAATTCCACTTCTGCTGCTTCTTCTTCACGTCTTTTGCACGGCAACATGTGTCTGCGTTCAGAGACTCGTCCAGGGACCCTCTCTTTCTGTCCTCAGTACTCACATGTTGTCTTTTCGAGTAAATACAAGTCTTCTTATCCAGCTCCTAAACTCTTAAATCTGAGGACCGTAAAACGATATGTTTCTTTCTCACAGAACATTCGGTAAAGTCTATATTAAATAGGGAAGCGCTTTATCGTTTTCCCACATGTGGATGAAGTGCCTTCACATCGATGTACCTGATGATGTGGATGAAGTGCCTTCACATCGATGTACCTGATGATGTGGATGAAGTGCCTTCACATCGATGTACCTGATGATGTGGATGAAGTGCCTTCACATCGATGTACCTGATGATGTGGATGAAGTGCCTTCACATCGATGTACCTGATGAGGGGGAAACGATGCCTGTCGAGTGGGATGTCTCACTAACCTGTCGTATGAAGGCGGCTAACTACGACGTAGCTTAGCGAGAGCTGCCGTATCGTGAACTCAGCTAAAGGCTAAGGGCTTTTGTCGGCAAGTGGAGCAGAGGGAAATTAGAAAGGACTTAATGATATTCACTTAGCCTCGTTATAATGAAGCTTTATGTGTTCAGCTCCAAATGAGTGCCATCATGTCCACTCCTCTGATGGGGCAACAGTGATACATAATCGCTCCGTGGCTTTGGTTTCATCGTTAACAAACCAAAGAGAAGTTCATTTCAATCTGGGCCTCGCAGAGGAAGCATTGTGTCTCCATGCGAGTTAAATGATGGTTTGAGCGTCTGGAGAGGAAATGATCCGATGCGCTTCTTGTCTCGGATATTGAACGGCAGAATAAAGCCGGTCAGCGTTTTCTGTGTAGCAGCGATGAGAGGCGGAGAGAACGACTTCCGCCGGTTCATTCATCAACGAATGCTGACCGCTGTGTGTGTGTGTGTTCATCGCTTTGTGTTTGCAGTCCGAGACGCTGAGCCTGTAACGAGTTCCCCTCCGACAGGAACATGGAGTCTGCTGTCTTTTTAAAGCTGACTTTTAAATACAAATACTCAAGAACTCCTGATTCATACTGTTGTGCTTTATATATTTTAAGTGTGTTGTTTTAATCATGTTTTTATGACGTTTCTTGACTGTGTAGATCAGGGGTCTTCAACTAAAATTCAACAAGGTCCCGTTAGAGAAAATGTCCCCATGCAAAGGTCCGGAACATCAAGACGTCTGACTGGCTTCATGACTTAGTGTGATATTGAAGTAGCTGCAGCTTCAGCCACGTCTGCTTGTCATCAACAGCTGACTGCCATCAAATAAACAAAGTACAATTCAAAAACAACAATATGTATTGACAATGAACATCGAACTCTACAGTAAATATGTGGATGTGTGTAATGTTCCTCTCGGGCTGCATTTAAAACATAAAATAGAGAAAATAAATAAAACAGCTTTTGAAAATATGTGCATCTTAAAAGTGCTTAATTTTAGATAAATCAAATAAAGTGCAGCAGCAGCAGCTTGAGTTTCCCTTTCTCTTTGTTAACCATTTCACATCATGACTCAACAGTTTCAGACGATTATAGAACATATCAGTCTTTACACATCATCATAACAGCTGAACAGTTTTAAAGTTTCTCTTTCTGTCCCTCTTATATTGCAGACCCTCACTCACTTTGTTCTGTTCAGTGCGAGAATTGAGCTGGAGCTTGTCCTGCCAGGAGTTTAGATCTGGGCTGAAATTGTGTCAGGGCCATTCTCACACACATGCAGGTGCTCATTGGTTAGCCTCGGTTAGCTCATTGGTTAGCCTCGGTTAGCTCATTGGTTAGCTCATTGGTTAGCCGCGGTTAGCTCATTGGTTAGCCTCGGTTAGCTCATTAGTAAGCCTCGGTTAGCTCATTGGTTAGCTCATTGGTTAGCTCATTGGTTAGCCGCGGTTAGCTCATTGGTTAGCCTCGGTTAGCTCATTAGTTAGCCTCGGTTAGCTCATTGGTTAGCTCATTGGTTAGCTCATTGGTTAGCCTGGGTTAGCTCATTGGTTAGCTCATTGGTTAGCCTCGGTTAGCTCATTGGTTAGCCTCGGTTAGCTCATTGGTTAGCCTCGGTTAGCTCATTAGTTAGCCTCGGTTAGCTCATTGGTTAGCTCATTGGTTAGCTCATTGGTTAGCCTGGGTTAGCTCATTGGTTAGCTCATTGGTTAGCCTCGGTTAGCTCATCGGTTAGCCTCGGTTAGCTCATCGGTTAGCCTGGGTTAGCTCATTGGTTAGCTCATTGGTTAGCCTCGGTTAGCTCATTGGTTAGCCTCGGTTAGCTCATTGGTTAGCCTCGGTTAGCTCATTGGTTAGCCGCGGTTAGCTCATTGGTTAGCTCATTGGTTAGCTCATTGGTTAGCCTGGGTTAGCTCATTGGTTAGCTCATTGGTT
The DNA here is from genome assembly GCF_902827115.2 of Pseudochaenichthys georgianus. NCBI lineage: Eukaryota > Metazoa > Chordata > Actinopteri > Perciformes > Channichthyidae > Pseudochaenichthys > Pseudochaenichthys georgianus. The sequence continues at coordinate 48,357,672 of NC_047511.1, read as the reverse complement.
AGCCTCGGTTAGCTCATCGGTTAGCCTCGGTTAGCTCATCGGTTAGCCTGGGTTAGCTCATTGGTTAGCTCATTGGTTAGCCTCGGTTAGCTCATTGGTTAGCCTCGGTTAGCTCATTGGTTAGCCTCGGTTAGCTCATTGGTTAGCCGCGGTTAGCTCATTGGTTAGCTCATTGGTTAGCTCATTGGTTAGCTTGCCCTGGAACCATGTTTAGTTGTAATGTTGATCCTGGTGGACTGATCGTATCGGGCTCTGAGACTGCTCATCTGACCTCAGTTCTGACTTGAGAAGGAATGTTTGGTCAAACACTTTGTGTTTGGTCTCATAGTGGCGTGTTGTCTCTTTTAATGAGCGCCACGGTCTCTGAACAAATCAATCAATGTTTATTTATAGCATAAATGTTACATTTGTCTCAGTGGACTTCACAGTTTGTACAGAATATCAGTATGACAATACGACACCCTCTGTCCTCAGACCCTCTGTCCTTAGACCCTCTGTCCTTAGACCCTCTGTCCTCAGACCCTCTGTCCTTAGACCCTCTGTCCTCAGACCCTCTGTCCTCAGACCCTCTGTCCTTAGACTCTCTGTCCTCAGACCCTCTGTCCTTAGACCCTCTGTCCTCAGACCCTCTGTCCTTAGACCCTCTGTCCTTAGACTCTCTGTCCTCAGACCCTCTGTCCTTAGACCCTCTGTCCTTAGACTCTCTGTCCTCAGACCCTCTGTCCTTAGAGCCTCTGTCCTCAGACCCTCTGTCCTTAGACCCTCTGTCCTTAGACTCTCTGTCCTCAGACCCTCTGTCCTTAGACTCTCTGTCCTTAGACCCTCTGTCCTTAGAGCCTCTGTCCTCAGACCCTCTGTCCTCAGACCCTCTTTCCTCAGACCCTCTGTCCTTAGACTCTCTGTCCTCAGACCCTCTGTCCTTAGAGCCTCTGTCCTTAGACCCTCTGTCCTCAGACCCTCTGTCCTTAGACCCTCTGTCCTCAGACCCTCTGTCCTTAGACCCTCTGTCCTTAGACTCTCTGTCCTCAGACCCTCTGTCCTTAGAGCCTCTGTCCTTAGACCCTCTGTCCTCAGACCCTCTGTCCTCAGACCCTCTGTCCTTAGACTCTCTGTCCTTAGACCCTCTGTCCTTAGAGCCTCTGTCCTTAGACCCTCTGTCCTCAGACCCTCTGTCCTCAGACCCTCTGTCCTTAGACCCTCTGTCCTTAGAGCCTCTGTCCTTAGACCCTCTGTCCTCAGACCCTCTGTCCTTAGACCCTCTGTCCTTAGAGCCTCTGTCCTTAGACCCTCTGTCCTTAGACCCTCTGTCCTCAGACCCTCTGTCCTTAGACCCTCTGTCCTTAGACCCTCTGTCCTCAGACCCTCTGTCCTTAGACCCTCTGTCCTTAGAGCCTCTGTCCTTAGACCCTCTGTCCTTAGACCCTCTGTCCTCAGACCCTCTGTCCTCAGACCCTCTGTCCTTAGACCCTCTGTCCATAGACCCTCTGTCCTTAGACCCTCTGTCCTCAGACCCTCTGTCCTTAGACCCTCTGTCCTCAGACCCTCTGGTCTTAGACCTTCTGTCCTCAGACCCTCTGTCCTTAGAGCCTCTGTCCTTAGACCCTCTGTCCTCAGACCCTCTGTCCTCAGACCCTCTGTCCTCAGACCCTCTGTCCTCAGACCCTCTGGTCTTAGACCCTCTGGTCTTAGACCCTCTGTCCTTAGACCCTCTGTCCTCAGACCCTCTGTCCTCAGACCCTCTGGTCTTAGACCTTCTGTCCTTAGACCTTCTGTCCTCAGACCCTCTGTCCTTAGACCCTCTGTCCTCAGACCCTCTGTCCTTAGACCCTCTGTCCTCAGACCCTCTGTCCTTAGACCCTCTGTCCTCAGACCCTCTGTCCTCAGACCCTCTGGTCTTAGACCTTCTGTCCTTAGACCTTCTGTCCTTAGACCCTCTGTCCTCAGACCCTCTGTCCTTAGACCCTCTGTCCTTAGAGCCTCTGTCCTTAGACCCTCTGTCCTTAGACCCTCTGTCCTCAGACCCTCTGTCCTTAGACCCTCTGTCCTTAGACCCTCTGTCCTCAGACCCTCTGTCCTTAGACCCTCTGTCCTTAGAGCCTCTGTCCTTAGACCCTCTGTCCTTAGACCCTCTGTCCTCAGACCCTCTGTCCTCAGACCCTCTGTCCTTAGACCCTCTGTCCATAGACCCTCTGTCCTTAGACCCTCTGTCCTCAGACCCTCTGTCCTTAGACCCTCTGTCCTCAGACCCTCTGTCCTCAGACCCTCTGTCCTCAGACCCTCTGTCCTCAGACCCTCTGGTCTTAGACCCTCTGGTCTTAGACCCTCTGTCCTTAGACCCTCTGTCCTCAGACCCTCTGTCCTCAGACCCTCTGGTCTTAGACCTTCTGTCCTTAGACCTTCTGTCCTCAGACCCTCTGTCCTTAGACCCTCTGTCCTCAGACCCTCTGTCCTTAGACCCTCTGTCCTCAGACCCTCTGTCCTTAGACCCTCTGTCCTCAGACCCTCTGTCCTCAGACCCTCTGGTCTTAGACCTTCTGTCCTTAGACCTTCTGTCCTTAGACCCTCTGTCCTTAGACCCTCTGTCCTTAGACCCTCACATCGTACAAGGAAAGACTTCCAGAGAAAACCCACAGTTTAAGGGAACATGGAGAAACCTCAGGGAGAGCAGCAGAGGAGGATCCTTTTATATTCTTATACATAACATTTCATTTAACTGCTTCTTCTGCACTTCTGGTTTAATGCTAATAGCATTTAAATGTCCCATTACTTTATTCTTCAATCATTCTTGTTGTCTCCAGTCTGGATTATTTACACCATGTTGTCCTCTGTGAACTATTAACATGATATAATGATGGGCGACAATGAGAGTGTGTACTTGACCGTCTCTGTGTATTCAGGCGGCGTAGTTAAACCATGTCTCTATCCAGCAGCTGCTAAAGCCTGATGGATGCTAGCTGTAGCGTTAGCATTTCACTGTGCATGCAGTCTGTCCTGTGAGCAGCAGAGGAGACGTCTGTAACATGCAGAAACACACACACACACACACACACACACACACACACACACACACACACACACACACACACACACACACACACACACACCCTGCTTTGTGCCTCCCTCTCTTCACTATATGTTGCAGAGACATGAGGCTCAGTGTCAGAGGCTTGGTGCAGCTGCAGCGTTCAGAAACAAAGAGCCAGTCTCTCTGCATCTGAAGCTTCCAGACATGTTCGCTGCTCGGGTCGGCAGCTTCTCCTTTGCTGCAGTGAGGAGAGGACAGACGGGATGTTGTTAAGAGCCCGTTCACATGTTGTGTGCCCAGTGGTGTAATGATACTATACTTTTACTCGTTTATTCAGAGGTGGAAAGTAGTGCAGTACAAATACTTTGCGACTGTACTTAAAGGTGGGGTAGGTATTCCGTGGAACGCTCTTAACATCCCGATAGCAATGATACATGCTTTGACAATAAATACATAAAAACATTTCATCTGTGGAAGCCGTGGCGCTGACCAATCATCTGCCTCGACCCGGGGCAGATGATTGGTCGGCCGACCTGCCTGTCAGCCCTCCATCTCGTGGTACTATATGAAGCCATTCGATGCTTCTGAAATGCATAATGAGGACTATTTCTTTGAGTATATTTGAAAGCTATTGTTTTGTACTTTCATGCAGGACTTTGAATTGTGTATTTGTACCCTGTAGTATTGCTACTTTAGTTATCTTCACAGCATCTGGATACTTTTTCTTTATCTCTCATGCTGGTTTATTTCAATTTTGACATGTTTATATTTTAGAATATATATTTCTACTCTTTTAATTTGTTATGATGTTCAATTGGGATTAATAAAGTACATATTTCCTTATTATCTTATCCCCCTATTGCAGTATACATACGTGCAATGCATATTCTTTCTAACCGTGCTAAAGCGGTGTAGAGAAAAGCCTCGGAGCTGTCAATTCGCTTGGCAACGTTCTCCTGACTGACTGTGCAGGATTCACATTTTAATGGAGGTGCATTCGGGAGAGTCTGCAGGACGCTCAGCAGATGCTTGAGGCTGCCAGCAGGTCAGGAGCAAGTGCATGTGTGTGACTGTTGGCTCAGCAGGAGCCTTTTCTCTTCTTGATCTTTGATCTGAAGGAGCTCTCCCTCCCCTCAGACTCTCTTCCTGCAGACGCAGCAGTCCTGGGGAATTCAAACCGTCTGATTGGACAGCACAGTTGTCCGGGATATCGGCACATGTAATGGCGCTATGGCAGAACACCTAATGACAGGAGGGGGGGGGGGGTTCAGGAGAGCTTAAAGCGTGAAGAGGACAAAACATCACACGTTCAAAAAGGTTGTGTTTTCATCCTTCAAACAAAAACATGAACAAAATAAACAAAACTGGTCTAAATGAGACGACTGAACGCCATCACGCCCAACATTAGCCACCTTTAGCTTAGCGGTGGTGACGTGAAGTCATGTGACCGTGCTGTAGTTCCTTTATAGCCCAACATTAGCCTCCTTTAGCTTAGCGGTGGTGACGGGAAGTCATGTGACCGTGCTGTAGTTCCTTTATAGCCCAACATTAGCCACCTTTAGCTTAGCGGTGGTGACGTGAAGTCATGTGACCGTGCTGTAGTTCCTTTATAGCCCAACATTAGCCTCCTTTAGCTTAGCGGTGGTGACGTGAAGTCATGTGATCGTGCTGTAGTTCCTTTATAGCCCAACATTAGCCGCCTTTAGCTTAGCGGTGGTGACGTGAAGTCATGTGACCGTGCTGCAGTTGCTTTATAGCCCAACATTAGCCTCCTTTAGCTTAGCGGTGGAGACGTGAAGTCATGTGACCGTGCTGTAGTTCCTTTATAGCCCAACATTAGCCGCCTTTAGCTTAGTGGTGGTGATGTGAAGTCATGTGACCGTGCTGTAGTTCCTTTATAGCCCAACATTAGCCGCCTTTAGCTTAGCGGTGGTGACGTGAAGTCATGTGACCGTGCTGTAGTTGCTTTATAGCCCAACATTAGCCTCCTTTAGCTTAGCGGTGGTGACGTGAAGTCATGTGACCGTGCTGTAGTTCCTTTATAGTCCAACATTAGCCTCCTTTAGCTTAGCGGTGGTGAAGTGAAGTCATGTGACCGTGCTGTAGTTCCTTTATAGCCCAACATTAGCCTCCTTTAGCTTAGCGGTGGTGAAGTGAAGTCATGTGACCGTGCTGTAGTTCCTTTATAGCCCAACATTAGCCTCCTTTAGCTTAGCGATGGAGACGTGAAGTCATGTGACCGTGCTGTAGTTCCTTTATAGACCAACATTAGCCTCCTTTAGCTTAGCGATGGAGACGTGAAGTCATGTGACCGTGCTGTAGTTCCTTTATAGTTCAACATTAGCCGCCTTTAGCTTAGCGGTGGTGACGTGAAGTCATGTGACCGTGCTGTAGTTCCTTTATAGTTCAACATTAGCCGCCTTTAGCTTAGCGGTGGTGACGTGAAGTCATGTGACCGTGCTGTAGTTCCTTTATAGCCCAACATTAGCCGCCTTTAGCTTAGCGGTGGTGACGTGAAGTCATGTGACCGTGCTGTAGTTCCTCTATAGCCCAACAATAGCCACCTTTAGCTTAGCAGTGGTGACGTGAAGTCATGTGACCGTGCTATAGTTCCTTTATAGCCCAACATTAGCCTCCTTTAGCTTAGCGGTGGTGACGTGAAGTCATGTGACCGTGCTATAGTTCCTTTATAGCCCAACATTAGCCAACTTTAGCTTAGCGGTGGTGACGTGAAGTCATGTGACCGTGCTATAGTTCCTTTATAGCCCAACATTAGCCACCTTTAGCTTAGCAGTGGTGACGTGAAGTCATGTGACCGTGCTGTAGTTCCTTTATAGACCAACATTAGCCTCCTTTAGCTTAGCGGTGGTGACGTGAAGTCATGTGACCGTGCTGTAGTTCCTTTATAGCCCAACATTAGCCTCCTTTAGCTTAGCGGTGGTGACGTGAAGTCATGTGACCGTGCTGTAGTTCCTTTATAGCCCAACATTAGCCTCCTTTAGCTTAGCGGTGGTGACTTGAAGTCATGTGACCGTGCTGTAGTTCCTTTATAGTTCAACATTAGCCGCCTTTAGCTTAGCGGTGGTGACGTGAAGTCATGTGACCGTGCTGTAGTTCCTTTATAGCCCAACATTAGCCGCCTTTAGCTTAGCGGTGGTGACGTGAAGTCATGTGACCGTGCTGTAGTTCCTCTATAGCCCAACAATAGCCACCTTTAGCTTAGCAGTGGTGACGTGAAGTCATGTGACCGTGCTATAGTTCCTTTATAGCCCAACATTAGCCTCCTTTAGCTTAGCGGTGGTGACGTGAAGTCATGTGACCATGCTATAGTTCCTTTATAGCCCAACATTAGCCACCTTTAGCTTAGCGGTGGTGACGTGAAGTCATGTGACTGTGCTGTAGTTCCTTTATAGACCAACATTAGCCTCCTTTAGCTTAGCGGTGGTGACGTGAAGTCATGTGACCATGCTATAGTTCCTTTATAGCCCAACATTAGCCACCTTTAGCTTAGCGGTGGTGACGTGAAGTCATGTGACTGTGCTGTAGTTCCTTTATAGACCAACATTAGCCTCCTTTAGCTTAGCGGTGGTGACGTGAAGTCATGTGACCGTGCTGTAGTTCCTTTATAGCCCAACATTAGCCTCCTTTAGCTTAGCGGTGGTGACGTGAAGTCATGTGACCGTGCTGTAGTTGCTTTATAGCCCAACATTAGCCTCCTTTAGCTTAGCGGTGGTGATGTGAAGTCATGTGACCGTGCTGTAGTTCCTTTATAGCCCAACATTAGCCACCTTTAGCTTAGCGGTGGTGACGTGAAGTCATGTGACCGTGCTGTAGTTCCTTTATAGCCCAACATTAGCCTCCTTTAGCTTAGCGGTGGTGACGTGAAGTCATGTGACCGTGCTGTGGTTCCTTTATAGCCCAACATTAGCCGCCTTTAGCTTAGCGGTGTTGGCGTGAAGTCATGTGACCGTGCTGTAGTTCCTTTATAGCCCAACATTAGCCTCCTTTAGCTTAGCGGTGGTGACGTGAAGTCATGTGACCGTGCTGTAGTTCCTTTATAGCCCAACATTAGCCTCCTTTAGCTTAGCGGTGGTGACGTGAAGTCATGTGACCGTGCTGTAGTTCCTTTATAGCCCAACATTAGCCTCCTTTAGCTTAGCGGTGGTGACGTGAAGTCATGTGACCGTGCTGTAGTTCCTTTATAGCCCAACATTAGCCTCCTTTAGCTTAGCAGTGGTGACGTGAAGTCATGTGACCGTGCTATAGTTCCTTTATAGCCCAACATTAGCCTCCTTTAGCTTAGCGGTGGTGACGTGAAGTCATGTGACCATGCTATAGTTCCTTTATAGCCCAACATTAGCCACCTTTAGCTTAGCGGTGGTGACGTGAAGTCATGTGACTGTGCTGTAGTTCCTTTATAGACCAACATTAGCCTCCTTTAGCTTAGCGGTGGTGACGTGAAGTCATGTGACCATGCTATAGTTCCTTTATAGCCCAACATTAGCCACCTTTAGCTTAGCGGTGGTGACGTGAAGTCATGTGACTGTGCTGTAGTTCCTTTATAGACCAACATTAGCCTCCTTTAGCTTAGCGGTGGTGACGTGAAGTCATGTGACCGTGCTGTAGTTCCTTTATAGCCCAACATTAGCCTCCTTTAGCTTAGCGGTGGTGACGTGAAGTCATGTGACCGTGCTGTAGTTGCTTTATAGCCCAACATTAGCCTCCTTTAGCTTAGCGGTGGTGATGTGAAGTCATGTGACCGTGCTGTAGTTCCTTTATAGCCCAACATTAGCCACCTTTAGCTTAGCGGTGGTGACGTGAAGTCATGTGACCGTGCTGTAGTTCCTTTATAGCCCAACATTAGCCTCCTTTAGCTTAGCGGTGGTGACGTGAAGTCATGTGACCGTGCTGTGGTTCCTTTATAGCCCAACATTAGCCGCCTTTAGCTTAGCGGTGTTGGCGTGAAGTCATGTGACCGTGCTGTAGTTCCTTTATAGCCCAACATTAGCCTCCTTTAGCTTAGCGGTGGTGACGTGAAGTCATGTGACCGTGCTGTAGTTCCTTTATAGCCCAACATTAGCCTCCTTTAGCTTAGCGGTGGTGACGTGAAGTCATGTGACCGTGCTGTAGTTCCTTTATAGCCCAACATTAGCCTCCTTTAGCTTAGCGGTGGTGACGTGAAGTCATGTGACCGTGCTGTGGTTCCTTTATAGCCCAACATTAGCCGCCTTTAGCTTAGCGGTGGTGAAGTCATGTGACCGTGCTGTAGTTCCTTTATCGCCCAACATTAGCCTCCTTTAGCTTAGCGGTGGAGACGTGAAGTCATGTGACCGTGCTGTAGTTCCTTTATAGCCCAACATTAGCCACCTTTAGCTTAGCGGTGGTGACGTGAAGTCATGTGACCGTGCTGTAGGTCCTTTATAGCCCAACATCAGCTTTTTACTCATAAAGTGGTGTTAGTATGTGGAGATTATCCTGATGAACTAAACGTGTACATATCAGAAACGTTCGATTGCAAGAGAGATTATTTCTGCAATAATACAAAATGAAGGAATCCCATTGGAGCAGAGAGATGCTGCCTTCAGCATCCCTCACCTCTCTATTGAGATGCAGGTCAGTGATGTACAGCCTGAATACTAGAGCAGCTCCACGGAGAGTTGGTGTCAAAAGCGATGCTTGACACGGAGGCTTTGAAGCCTAATGGCAGAAGCTGCCAAGAGAGCGGCCTCCAGTGCATTATTGAGTTTAATGAATGTCAGAACACCATAAGGAGCCAATTACAGAGCAGGGCCCGGGTCTTTGTGTTACACTCGACACACTGAGGAGGAGCGGCTTCCAGCCTGACTGACACATGCCTCATTAACGGGAGGAAAAGCCACGGAAACGCATCGTCCTCGCAGAGATCACTCCTTACCTATTATTGATGAGGCAAAGGGTGAATGGGAGGCAGCCAGAGTGGCATTTAGAGGTTAATAGACACGTGGGAGGAGTGCTGGAGTAAAGGTAGAAGTACTCAGATCTAGTACTGGAGTCAAAGTAGAAGTACTCAGATTGTGTACTGGAGTCAAAGTAGAAGTACTCAGATATTGTACTGGAGTACAAGTAGAAGTACTCAGATCTTGTACTGGATTCAAAGTAGAAGTACTCAGATAGTGTACTGGAGTCAAAGTAGAAGTACTCAGATATTGTACTTGAGTAAAAGTAGAAGTACTCAGATCTTGTACTTGAGTAAAAGTAGAAGTACTCAGATCTAGTACTTGAGTAAAAGTAGAAGTTCTCAGATCTAGTACTTGAGTAAAAGTAGAAGTACTCAGATCTTGTACTTGAGTAAAAGTAGAAGTACTCAGATCTAGTACTTGAGTAAAAGTAGAAGTACTCAGATCTAGTACTTGAGTAAAAGTAGAAGTACTCAGATCTTGTACCTGAGTAAAAGTAGAAGTACTCAGATCTTGTACTTGAGTAAAAGTAGAAGTACTCAGATCTAGTACTTGAGTAAAAGTAGAAGTACTCAGATGTTGTACTTGAGTAAAAGTAGAAGTACTCAGGTCTTGTACTTTAGTAAAAGTCGAAGTACTCAGGTCTTGTTCTTGAGTAAAAGTAGAAGTACTCAGATCGTGTACTTCAGTAGAAGTACTCAGGTCTTGTACCTGAGTAAAAGTAGAAGTACTCAGATCTTGTACTTGAGTAAAAGTAGAAGTACTCAGATTGTGTACCTGAGTAAAAGTAGAAGTACTCAGATCATGTACTGGAGTCAAAGTAGAAGTACTCAGATATTGTACTTGAGTAAAAGTAGAAGTACTCAGATCTTGTACTTGAGTAAAAGTAGAAGTACTCAGATCTAGTACTTGAGTAAAAGTAGAAGTACTCAGATCTAGTACTTGAGTAAAAGTAGAAGTACTCAGATCTAGTACTGGAGTCAAAGTAGAAGTACTCAGATCTAGTACTTGAGTAAAAGTAGAAGTACTCAGATCTTGTACCTGAGTAAAAGTAGAAGTACTCAGATCTTGTACTTGAGTAAAAGTAGAAGTACTCAGATCTAGTACTTGAGTAAAAGTAGAAGTACTCAGATGTTGTACTTGAGTAAAAGTAGAAGTACTCAGGTCTTGTACTTTAGTAAAAGTCGAAGTACTCAGGTCTTGTTCTTGAGTCAAAGTAGAAGTACTCAGATCGTGTACTTCAGTAGAAGTACTCAGGTCTTGTACCTGAGTAAAAGTAGAAGTACTCAGAGCTTGTACTTGAGTAAAAGTAGAAGTACTCAGATCTTGTACTTGAGTAAAAGTAGAAGTACCAGAGTGTAGGAATACTCTGTCACAGTAAAAGTCCTGCATTCAAAATGTTCCTCAAGTGAAAGTAGAAAGTATTCTCATCTAAATATAGTGAAAGACAGTGAAAGTAGTCGTTGTGCAGATTGGTCCATTCCAGAATAATATATATGATATGTTTTATAATGATTGATCATGAAAGTGTTCTCAAAGCTGGTGAAGGTGCAGCTAGTCTGAAGTACTTTGTAGACTGCAGGGTAGCTGGTGAAGGTGCAGCTAGTCTGAAGTACTTTGTAGACTGCAGGGTAGCTGGTGAAGGTGCAGCTAGTCTGAAGTACTTTGTAGACTGCAGGGTAGCTGGTGGAGGTGCAGCTAGTCTGAAGTACTTTGTAGACTGCAGGGTAGCTGGTGGAGGTGCAGCTAGTCTGAAGTACTTTGTAGACTGCAGGGTAGCTGGTGAAGGTGCAGCTAGTCTGAAGTACTTTGTAGACTGCAGGGTAGCTGGTGGAGGTGCAGCTCGTCTGAAGTACTTTGTAGACTGCAGGGTAGCTGGTGAAGGTGCAGCTAGTCTGAAGTACTTTGTAGACTGCAGGGTAGCTGGTGAAGGTGCAGCTAGTCTGAAGTACTTTGTAGACTGCAGGGTAGCTGGTGAAGGTGCAGCTAGTCTGAAGTACTTTGTAGACTGCAGGGTAGCTGGTGAAGGTGCAGCTAGTCTGAAGTACTTTGTAGACTGCAGGGTAGCTGGTGGAGGTGCAGCTAGTCTGAAGTACTTTGTAGACTGCAGGGTAGCTGGTGAAGGAGCAGCTAGTCTGAAGTACTTTGTAGACTGCAGGGTAGCTGGTGGAGGTGCAGCTAGTCTGAAGTACTTTGTAGACTGCAGGGTAGCTGGTGAAGGAGCAGCTAGTCTGAAGTACTTTGTAGACTGCAGGGTAGCTGGTGGAGGAGCAGCTAGTCTGAAGTACTTTGTAGACTGCAGGGTAGCTGGTGAAGGAGCAGCTAGTCTGAAGTACTTTGTAGACTGCAGGGTAGCTGGTGAAGGAGCAGCTAGTCTGAAGTACTTTGTAGACTGCAGGGTAGCTGGTGAAGGAGCAGCTAGTCTGAAGTACTTTGTAGACTGCAGGGTAGCTGGTGAAGGAGCAGCTAGTCTGAAGTACTTTGTAGACTGCAGGGTAGCTGGTGGAGGTGCAGCTAGTCTGAAGTACTTTGTAGACTGCAGGGTAGCTGGTGAAGGTGCAGCTAGTCTGAAGTACTTTGTAGACTGCAGGGTAGCTGGTGAAGGAGCAGCTAGTCTGAAGTACTTTGTAGACTGCAGGGTAGCTGGTGAAGGTGCAGCTAGTCTGAAGTACTTTGTAGACTGCAGGGTAGCTGGTGAAGGTGCAGCTAGTCTGAAGTACTTTGTAGACTGCAGGGTAGCTGGTGGATTTACTCCAGGTGGAACTAAAGTCTGATTCAACACTTGGTTAGATTTCACATCATTCATCCAGATCTGTGAAGTAACTAAAGGTATTCAATACATGTAGTGGAGTAGAAGTACACCATGTACCTCTGAACTGTAGTGCAGTAGAAGTACAATGTCAGAATTACAGTATGAGTACATGTACTTAGTTACTTCCCCCCGCTGTGATGAGATACTGTCGATCAGAGCAGTTCATTCATTAGTCAAAGGCTTCAGCATCTCCAGCAGAAAGAGGTAAATAAAGCAGGCGTGTGCATCACCGCCTCGGGCAGCCGGAGCAAACACTATTGATTTGGTGGAGTTTCAGAAATAATGGTCACAGATGTGTCAAGGCATTAATCAACGCCTCGCTATGAGCGCAATAAAATGCCAATATGCTGCTCAATTTCTCTCCCAGTGATGAGAGATCTGTGCCAGTACCGTGAGAGACGTAACATCACATCTACAAATACACATACAACTACTAATGGCATGGAAAAAGACTACAAAGAGACGTACAATGACTACAATGAGACGTGAAACGACAACAAAGAGATTGTAAAGAACTTTAAAAAGACGTGAAACTTGTAGAGGGATGGAAAAAGACAACAAAGGCAAGTAAAAGACAAACAACGACTACAAAGAGATGGAAAAGACTACAAAGGGATTTTACAAGACTACAAAGAGTTGCAACATGACTTCAAGGGAGACGTAAGGCGACTCAAACACATTTAAACAATGAGCCAAACAATCGAGACAACAAGGCGATCAACAAGACGTGAAGTGACTACAACGAGAAGTAAGGCGACTTCAAAGAGACGTGAAATGACTACAACGAGAAGTAAGGCGACTTCAAAGAGACGTGAAGTGACTACAACGAGAAGTAAGGCGACTTCAAAGAGACGTGAAATGACTACAACGAGAAGTAAGGCGACTACAAAGAGACGTGAAGTGACTACAATGAGAAGTAAGGCGACTTCAAAGAGACGTGAAATGACTACAATGAGAAGTAAGGCGACTACAAAGAGACGTGACTACAACGAGAAGTAAGGCGACTTCAAAGAGACGTGAAGTGACTACAACGAGAAGTAAGGCGACTTCAAAGAGACGTGAAGTGACTACAACGAGAAGTAAGGCGACTACAAAGAGACGTGACTACAACGAGAAGTAAGGCGACTTCAAAGAGACGTGAAGTGACTACAACGAGAAGTAAGGCGACTACAAAGAGACGTGACTACAACGAGAAGTAAGGCGACTTCAAAGAGACGTGAAGTGACTACAACGAGAAGTAAGGCGACAACAAAGAGACGTGACTACAACGAGAAGTAAGGCGACTTCAAAGAGACGTGAAGTGACTACAACGAGAAGTAAGGCGACTTCAAAGAGACGTGAAGTGACTACAACGAGAAGTAAGGCGACTTCAAAGAGACGTGAAGTGACTACAACGAGAAGTAAGGCGACTTCAAAGAGACGTGAAGTGACTACAACGAGAAGTAAGGCGACTTCAAAGAGACGTGAAGTGACTACAACGAGAAGTAAGGCGACTTCAAAGAGACGTGAAGTGACTACAACGAGAAGTAAGGCGACTTCAAAGAGAAGTAAGGCGACTTCAAAGAGACGTGAAGTGACTACAACGAGAAGTAAGGCGACTTCAAAGAGACGTGAAGTGACTACAACGAGAAGTAAGGCGACTTCAAAGAGACGTGAAGTGACTACAACGAGAAGTAAGGCGACTTCAAAGAGACGTGAAGTGACTACAACGAGAAGTAAGGCGACTTCAAAGAGACGTGACTACAACGAGAAGTAAGGCGACTTCAAAGAGACGTGAAGTGACTACAACGAGAAGTAAGGCGACTTCAAAGAGACGTGAAGTGACTACAACGAGAAGTAAGGCGACTTCAAAGAGACGTGAAGTGACTACAACGAGAAGTAAGGCGACTTCAAAGAGACGTGAAGTGACTACAACGAGAAGTAAGACGACTTCAAAGAGACGTGAAGTGACTATAACGAGAAGTAAGGCGACTTCAAAGAGACGTGAAGTGACTACAACGAGAAGTAAGGCGACTTCAAAGAGACGTGAAGTGACTACAATGAGAAGTAAGGCGACTTCAACGAGACGTGAAGTGACTACAACGAGAAGTAAGGCGACTTCAAAGAGACGTGAAGTGACTACAATGAGAAGTAAGGCGACTTCAAAGAGACGTGACTACAACGAGAAGTAAGGCGACTTCAAAGAGACGTGACTACAACGAGAAGTAAGGCGACTTCAAAGAGACGTGAAGTGACTACAACGAGAAGTAAGGCGACTTCAAAGAGACGTGAAGTGACTACAACGAGAAGTAAGGCGCCTTCAAAGAGACGTGAAGTGACTACAACGAGAAGTAAGGCGCCTTCAAAGAGACGTGAAGTGACTTCAACGAGAAGTAAGGCGACTTCAAAGAGACGTGAAGTGACTACAACGAGAAGTAAGGCGACTTCAAAGAGACGTGAAGTGACTACAACGAGAAGTAAGGCGACTTCAAAGAGACGTGAAGTGACTACAACGAGAAGTAAGACGACTTCAAAGAGACGTGAAGTGACTACAACGAGAAGTAAGGCGACTTCAAAGAGACGTGAAGTGACTACAACGAGAAGTAAGGCGACTTCAAAGAGACGTGAAGTGACTAGAACGAGAAGTAAGGCGACTTCAAAGAGACGTGAAGTGACTACAACGAGAAGTAAGGCGACTTCAAAGAGACGTGAAGTGACTACAACGAGAAGTAAGGCGACTTCAAAGAGACGTGAAGTGACTACAACGAGAATTAAGGCGACTACAAAGAAACGTGAAGTGACTACAACGAGAAGTAAGGCGACTATAAAGAGATGTGAAGTGACTACAACGAGAAGTAAGGCGACTTCAAAAAGACGTGAAGTGACTACAACGAGAATTAAGGCGACTACAAAGAGACGTGAAGTGACTACAACGAGATTGTAAACCACTACAACTCTCTGTCCTTAGACCCTCAGTCCTTAGACCCTCTGTCCTCAGACCCTCTGTCCTCAGACCCTCTGTCCTTAGACCCTCTGTCCTCAGACCCTCTGTCCTTAGACCCTCTGTCCTCAGACCCTCTGTCCTTAGACCCTCTGTCCTTAGACCCTCTGTCCTCAGACCCTCTGTCCTCAGACCCTCAGTCCTCAGACCCTCTGTCCTCAGACCCTCTGTCCTCAGACCCTCTGTCCTCAGACCCTCTGTCCTTAGACCCTCTGTCCTCAGACCCTCAGTCCTCAGACCCTCTGTCCTCAGACCCTCTGTCCTTAGACCCTCACATCGTACAAGGAAACACTTCCAGAGAAACCCCACAGTTTAAAGGGAACATGGAGAAACCTCAGGGAGAGCAGCAGAGGAGGATCCTCTCCAGGACGGACAGACTGCAATAGATGCCGTGTGTGAATCAAGAGATAATACATTTTACAGCAAATAGACCGAATGTTAGGAAATGCATGTGTCTGTAATGAGAAGATGAATCCACGAGGATGCTACAATCCTGAGGAAGCCATCAGGGAAGCAGCAAGACGAGACCCAAGGCAGGACCGCAGAGACAGGTTCAGCCACGACCCGAAGTCCACGACTTGATCCAGAACTCAGGATAGAGGATCCAGGACACAGGACTACAGCAAGAGGATCAGCCTCGACTCCGGATCCCGGCGTGGATATAGATACAAGACAAGAACAAAGATGTGGTTCATGGGAACAAGAGAACACACAGACACAGACAGAGAGGGGGAAGCTCATTGGATACAAGTTATTCTTGATACCCCTCTAGAAAGATCTCATGACCTGAACATGAAACATGAAATAAATACCGTATCGTAATGAAACGTAAAATGGCGTTCAACTGACGAGGCTTTTGGCTGGTGAGAGATTTGAGTTGCTACAGCGTGTAGAAAGTAGTAAGCCTCTTGGATTTGTTTTAGGCTCAACATGTTTCAGATGCAGACCTTATTTTCCTGTTCCGTGTTAAAGTAAACCATGTTCAGTGGTACCGCTGAGAACGAGTCATTGTTGTGGTCATGGAACATGAGGTAAAGGTCCGGGAGAAGCCAGGGACAGTCATTGGTGAACAAGTGTATGAACCCTGATCTGTACTTCTACTTGAGTAAAGGATGTGTGACGCTGCGAGTGCTGCACGGCCAGACACCGCTCAGGGACTCGGATCAGGAGACATGTGATACATCATGAGGTGATGTGCCGCGGACTGGACTCAGTGTACTCTGATCCGGGTACTGATGCTGACTGGACTTAGTGTGCTCTGATCCGGGTACTGATGCTGACTGGACTTAGTGTGCTCTGATCCGGGTACTGATGCTGACTGGACTTAGTGTACTCTGATCCGGGTACTGATGCTGACTGGACTTAGTGTACTCTGATCCGGGTACTGATGCTGACTGTACTTAGTGTACTCTGATCCGGGTCCTGATGCTGACTGGACTTAGTGTACTCTGATCCGGGTCCTGATGCTGACTGGACTTAGTGTACTCTGATCCGGGTACTGATGCTGACTGGACTTAGTGTACTCTGATCCGGGTCCTGATGCTGACTGGACTTAGTGTACTCTGATCCGGGTACTGATGCTGACTGGACTCAGTGTACTCTGATCCGGGTACTGATGCTGACTGGACTTAGTGTACTCTGATCCGGGTACTGATGCTGACTGGACTTAGTGTGCTCTGATCCGGGTACTGATGCTGACTGGACTCAGTGTACTCTGATCCGGGTACTGATGCTGACTGGACTCAGTGTACTCTGATCCGGGTACTGATGCTGACTGGACTCAGTGTACTCTGATCCGGGTACTGATGCTGACTGGACTTAGTGTACTCTGATCCGGGTACTGATGCTGACTGGACTTAGTGTACTCTGATCCGGGTTCTGATGCTGACTGGACTCAGTGTACTCTGATCCGGGTACTGATGCTGACTGGACTCAGTGTACTCTGATCCGGGTACTGATGCTGACTGGACTCAGTGTACTCTGATCCGGGTACTGATGCTGACTGGACTCAATGTACTCTGATCCGGGTACTGATGCTGACTGGACTCAGTGTACTCTGATCCGGGTACTGATGCTGACTGGACTTAGTGTACTCTGATCCGGGTCCTGATGCTGACTGGACTTAGTGTACTCTGATCCGGGTACTGATGCTGACTGGACTCAGTGTACTCTGATCCGGGTACTGATGCTGACTGGACTCAGTGTACTCTGATCCGGGTACTGATGCTGACTGGACTTAGTGTACTCTGATCCGGGTTCTGATGCTGACTGGACTCAGTGTACTCTGATCCGGGTACTGATGCTGACTGGACTCAGTGTACTCTGATCCGGGTCCTGATGCTGACTGGACTTAGTGTACTCTGATCCGGGTACTGATGCTGACTGGACTCAGTGTACTCTGATCCGGGTACTGATGCTGACTGGACTCAGTGTACTCTGATCCGGGTTCTGATGCTGACTGGACTCAGTGTACTCTGATCCGGGTTCTGATGCTGACTGTACTCAGTGTACTCTGATCCGGGTCCTGATGCTGACTGGACTTAGTGTACTCTGATCCGGGTACTGATGCTGACTGGACTTAGTGTACTCTGATCCGGGTACTGATGCTGACTGGACTTAGTGTACTCTGATCCGGGTACTGATGCTGACTGGACTCAGTGTACTCTGATCCGGGTACTGATGCTGACTGGACTCAGTGTACTCTGATCCGGGTACTGATGCTGACTGGACTCAGTGTACTCTGATCCGGGTACTGATGCTGACTGGACTTAGTGTACTCTGATCCGGGTCCTGATGCTGACTGGACTTAGTGTACTCTGATCCGGGTACTGATGCTGACTGGACTTAGTGTACTCTGATCCGGGTACTGATGCTGACTGGACTCAGTGTACTCTGATCCGGGTACTGATGCTGACTGGACTCAGTGTACTCTGATCCGGGTTCTGATGCTGACTGGACTCAGTGTACTCTGATCCGGGTACTGATGCTGACTGGACTCAGTGTACTCTGATCCGGGTACTGATGCTGACTGGACTCAGTGTACTCTGATCCGGGTACTGATGCTGACTGGACTCAGTGTACTCTGATCCGGGTACTGATGCTGACTGGACTCAGTGTACTCTGATCCGGGTACTGATGCTGACTGGACTCAGTGTACTCTGATCCGGGTACTGATGCTGACTGGACTCAGTGTGCTCTGATCCGGGTTCTGATGCTGACTGGACTTAGTGTACTCTGATCCGGGTACTGATGCTGACTGGACTCAGTGTACTCTGATCCGGGTACTGATGCTGACTGGACTCAGTGTACTCTGATCCGGGTACTGATGCTGACTGTACTCAGTGTACTCTGATCCGGGTCCTGATGCTGACTGGACTTAGTGTACTCTGATCCGGGTACTGATGCTGACTGGACTTAGTGTACTCTGATCCGGGTACTGATGCTGACTGGACTTAGTGTACTCTGATCCGGGTACTGATGCTGACTGGACTTAGTGTACTCTGATCCGGGTACTGATGCTGACTGGACTTAGTGTACTCTGATCCGGGTCCTGATGCTGACTGGACTTAGTGTACTCTGATCCGGGTACTGATGCTGACTGGACTTAGTGTACTCTGATCCGGGTACTGATGCTGACTGGACTTAGTGTACTCTGATCCGGGTACTGATGCTGACTGGACTTAGTGTACTCTGATCCGGGTACTGATGCTGACTGGACTTAGTGTGCTCTGATCCGGGTACTGATGCTGACTGGACTCAGTGTACTCTGATCCGGGTACTGATGCTGACTGGACTCAGTGTACTCTGATCCGGGTACTGATGCTGACTGGACTCAGTGTACTCTGATCCGGGTACTGATGCTGACTGGACTTAGTGTACTCTGATCCGGGTACTGATGCTGACTGGACTTAGTGTACTCTGATCCGGGTTCTGATGCTGACTGGACTCAGTGTACTCTGATCCGGGTACTGATGCTGACTGGACTCAGTGTACTCTGATCCGGGTACTGATGCTGACTGGACTCAGTGTACTCTGATCCGGGTACTGATGCTGACTGGACTTAGTGTACTCTGATCCGGGTACTGATGTGACTGACTAGTGTACTCTGATCCGGGTACTGTGCTGACTGGACTTAGTGTACTCTGATCCGGGTACTGATGCTGACTGGACTCAGTGTACTCTGATCCGGGTACTGATGCTGACTGGACTCAGTGTACTCTGATCCGGGTTCTGATGCTGACTGGACTCAGTGTACTCTGATCCGGGTACTGATGCTGACTGGACTTAGTGTACTCTGATCCGGGTACTGATGCTGACTGGACTTAGTGTACTCTGATCCGGGTACTGATGCTGACTGGACTCAGTGTACTCTGATCCGGGTACTGATGCTGACTGGACTTAGTGTACTCTGATCCGGGTACTGATGCTGACTGGACTTAGTGTACTCTGATCCGGGTACTGATGCTGACTGGACTTAGTGTACTCTGATCCGGGTACTGATGCTGACTGGACTTAGTGTACTCTGATCCGGGTTCTGATGCTGACTTGGACTCAGTGTACTCTGATCCGGGTACTGATGCTGACTGGACTTAGTGTACTCTGATCCGGGTCCTGATGCTGACTGGACTTAGTGTACTCTGATCCGGGTTCTGATGCTGACTGGACTTAGTGTACTCTGATCCGGGTACTCATGCTGACTGGACTCAGTGTACTCTGATCCGGGTTCTGATGCTGACTGGACTTAGTGTACTCTGATCCGGGTTCTGATGCTGAGGCAGATATTTAAGTGCTTTCTTAACGCTAATGTTCTAACAGTCAGACTGCTCTGGAGATGGAGCTGATGTTCTGTTCACGTTCACACAGTCGGTGATTTCTGCCGGCCGTCTTTCCTGCAGCGGCAGCTTTTCTGTATTTCCTACCAACTACTCCGCACGCTGAGCTCTGATTGGTCAGCAGGCGGTGCTTTCACTGAGTTGATCTCTTAGCCTGCAGCCTAACCTGCTCCGGAGCAGGCTAGCCGCTCAGCATCAGTTACCATGGAGATCTAGCCGCTAAGAAGAGAACCAGCGTCGTAGGACCGGAAACCCAGAGTCACCCTGAAGTTAGCCGCAAAGAGAACATCCGGCTTCGTAGAGCAGGCCTCTGGTCTCCGTCTGTTCATGGAGCTGCTGTGACGCAAGGAGCCTTTCACACTTCACCTGACCATGAAAGTGTTATGGTGTTATCGTATCGTGTTATAGAAATGTACAGTCGGGTCTCCAGCACGTAGAAACTGCCGGATGCTAACTTGAATATATTGGGCAATTAGCAGAAGCTGCATTCATTAGCATATGCAGAACAAACGGCTTGGCCATGTTCTGGATAAGAAAGGACGTGAATATCACACGACATGACTCCCGGGGGGCTTACATCCATGCAGGGTACTTTATGGTTTTAGGGCCAGGCTGACTTCGAGGTCACACCGACTCGCCACACTCTAACGGAGACATGCGATCCAAAGTTTTAACGGCTCTCCAGACTCTCACTCCCAACTCGTCACGTGTTGACGATCGGTCGCCCTTCACGTCGCCCTATCACGCGCCGGGTACCCCTCGAGCGTCAGCTTTCAACGGGCAGGGCGTCCCAATGAACACGACTCCTTAACGACTGGGCGACTGTGGCTGCGAGGGACTGCGGTCGTCTTTCAACCAGAAGGTCGTGGGTTCGATCCCAGCCCGTGCAGCCAACATGTCGATGTATCCTCGAGCGAGATACTTAACCCTGAGTTGCTCCCGATGGCCAACGTGTGTGCATGTCCTAGCGTACACTGCTCAGTATGACTGGGTGAACGGCATGTAGTCTGTACAGCGCTTTGAGGGGTCTTAAAGACTGGATAAAGCGCTATAAGTACAGACCATTTACCTTTGTCTTTGCGCGTGGATTAGCTTCTGCTCAAACGGTACGCTTGCTCTCAGATATCTTGCTGCTTGCACAGATGTCCTGTTTTCCACTTTAAACCTTCTCCTCGCTCTCAGGCTGCTTCTGCGCTCGTCAAATGTCCGCTCTCAGATTTGTCGTCATGTAATTTTTTATTTAAGGTCATATGTTGCCCTCACTACGTATAGGTACAGTTCACGTTATCGTGCATTTCTCTGAAGCAAGTGGAGTCAGGGCAACATATGATCTTAAATACAAAATTACATGAAGACAATTATATTTCGCCCTTTCCTGAACAATGAGATGGATCGAAGCCACACTTCCACTCAGGCCTCCCTTGGCTGATTGGTCAGATTAATTGTATATATTTGGACAAACATTACATTTTCTCTGCTAATAATAACAAGACACCGATCCAACCATCATTTGATGGATTGAACATGAACTAAAGTGCTTGTGTTGGCACACGATCCTAATTGAAACTAGTAGGTGTACTTTTTTTACGACAACATATTAATCAACATTAACTTGGACTGCAGGTTGCACATCATCACATCACGAATCATTCCTACTCCATCGCCTATCTTCCCAGACTCTCAGTTTATTCTCATCTGGATTTAGTTTCGATGGAAAAACCTCTCAAGCACGATGTCGCTGAAGGCTTGTAGTGTCTCTACTTTAAAGAGTCCTCTCCTGCTGATGTTCAGGTGTATATCAGTATGTAGTGTCTCTACTTTAAAGAGTCCTCTCCTGCTGATGTTCAGGTGTATATCAGTATGTAGTGGCTCTACTTTAAAGAGTCCTCTCCTGCTGATGTTCAGGTGTATATCAGTATGTAGTGTCTCTACTTTAAAGAGTCCTCTCCTGCTGATGTTCAGGTGTATATCAGTATGTAGTGTCTCTACTTTAAAGAGTCCTCTCCTGCTGATGTTCAGGTGTATATCAGTATGTAGTGCCTCTACTTTAAAGAGTCCTCTCCTGCTGATGTTCAGGTGTATATCAGTATGTAGTGTCTCTACTTTAAAGAGTCCTCTCCTGCTGATGTTCAGGTGTATATCAGTATGTAGTGTCTCTACTTTAAAGAGTCCTCTCCTGCTGATGTTCAGGTGTATATCAGTATGTAGTGCCTCTACTTTAAAGAGTCCTCTCCTGCTGATGTTCAGGTGTATATCAGTATGTAGTGTCTCTACTTTAAAGAGTCCTCTCCTGCTGATGTTCAGGTGTATATCAGTATGTAGTGTCTCTACTTTAAAGAGTCCTCTCCTGCTGATGTTCAGGTGTATATCAGTATGTAGTGTCCTCTACTTTAAAGAGTCCTCTCCTGCTGATGTTCAGGTGTATATCAGTATGTAGTGTCTCTACTTTAAAGAGTCCTCTCCTGCTGATGTTCAGGTGTATATCAGTATGTAGTGTCTCTACTTTAAAGAGTCCTCTCCTGCTGATGTTCAGGTGTATATCAGTATGTAGTGTCTCTACTTTAAAGAGTCCTCTCCTGCTGATGTTCAGGTGTATATCAGTATGTAGTGTCTCTACTTTAAAGAGTCATCTCCTGCTGATGTTCAGGTGTATATCAGCATGTAGTGTCTCTACTTTAAAGAGTCCTCTCCTGCTGATGTTCAGGTGTATATCAGTATGTAGTGTCTCTACTTTAAAGAGTCCTCTCCTGCTGATGTGCAGGTGTATATCAGTATGTAGTGTCTCTACTTTAAAGAGTCCTCTCCTGCTGATGTTCAGGTGTATATCAGTATGTAGTGTCTCTACTTTAAAGAGTCCTCTCCTGCTGATGTTCAGGTGTATATCAGTATGTAGTGTCTCTACTTTAAAGAGTCCTCTCCTGCTGATGTTCAGGTGTATATCAGTATGTAGTGTCTCTACTTTAAAGAGTCCTCTCCTGCTGATGTTCAGGTGTATATCAGCATGTAGTGTCTCTACTTTAAAGAGTACTCTCCTGCTGATGTTCAGGTGTATATCAGTATGTAGTGTCTCTACTTTAAAGAGTCCTCTCCTGCTGATGTTCAGGTGTATATCAGTATGTAGTGTATCTACTTTAAAGAGTCCTCTCCTGCTGATGTTCAGGTGTATATCAGTATGTAGTGTCTCTACTTTAAAGAGTTCTCTCCTGCTGATGTTCAGGTGTATATCAGTATGTAGTGTCTCTACTTTAAAGAGTCCTCTCTTGCTGATGTTCAGGTTTGTATCAGTATGTAGTGTCTCTACTTTAAAGAGTCCTCTCTTGCTGATGTTCAGGTGTATATCAGTATGTAGAGTCTCTACTTTAAAGAGTCCTCTCCTGCTGATGTTCAGGTGTATATCAGTATGTAGTGTCTCTACTTTAAAGAGTCCTCTCCTGCTGATGTTCAGGTGTATATCAGTATGTAGTGTCTCTACTTTAAAGAGTCATCTCCTGCTGATGTTCAGGTGTGTATCAGTATGTAGGGTCTCTACTTTAAAGAGTCCTCTCCTGCTGATGTTCAGGTGTATATCAGTATGTAGTGTCTCTACTTTAAAGAGTCCTCTCCTGCTGATGTTCAGGTGTATATCAGTATGTAGTGTCTCTACTTTAAAGAGTCCTCTCCTGCTGATGTTCAGGTGTATATCAGTATGTAGTGTCTCTACTTTAAAGAGTCCTCTCCTGCTGATGTTCAGGTGTATATCAGTGTGTAGTGTCTCTACTTTAAAGAGTCCTCTCCTGCTGATGTTCAGGTGTATATCAGTATGTAGTGTCTCTACTTTAAAGAGTCCTCTCCTGCTGATGTTCAGGTGTATATCAGTATGTAGTGTCTCTACTTTAAAGAGTCCTCTCCTGCTGATGTTCAGGTGTATATCAGTATGTAGTGTCTCTACTTTAAAGAGTCCTCTCCTGCTGATGTTCAGGTTTATATCAGTATGTAGTGTCTCTACTTTAAAGAGTCCTAAAACGCATCAGTAAACTTTTAAAATTGTACTTATTTATATAAATAGTTATCACCGTAATAAACCGTATTTAATTTGATCTTAATTTGAATATTTAATTTGACATTTTGTTCTTGTACTTATCATATTCTATTTTCATGTATATATACTTCTTGCACTTTTCTATTTGTATTTTTGTTTTGTATTTCATTTCCATTTCTACACCGAAGCGTATGAGCATATGACAATAAACCTTTCAATCTTAAATCTCTGAATTGAGTCTGCATCGCCTGGTAGTTCGACACGTCGAGGTATTTGACGTGATGTAAAGGTGCAGACATACAAATAAAACACAGAAATATTTTAAGAAAACTATAATAACATGAACAAATAATACAAAGTATAGCAGTATTTATTAGAAATACAATGGAATTTCTATTCTCTCCATCGCTGAAACCCTCCATCCTCCAGCTGTCAGGTTTGACCTTCACGCCAGGTCAGGTTTCTGCTTCCTGTCAGCCGCGCGGCGAGGAACATCCGAGTCTGTCTTTAGAGGCGTTTAAAGGTTTCTGTTTCCTGACAGACGGAGATGTTCTGGAGATTCAGAAGGCCGTTTCAATACGCTCTCCTCATTATCAGAGGTGGGAAGTAGTGGAGGACAAATACTTTGTAGAAAGTACAGGTATTTGAGTTCAACATGTGAGAAGTAGAAAGTACAGGTATTTGAGTTCAACATGTAAGAAGTAGAAAGTACAGGTATTTGAGTTCAACATGTAAGAAGTAGAAAGTACAGGTATTTGAGTTCAACATGTAAGAAGTAGAAAGTACAGGTATTTGAGTTCAACATGTGAGAAGTAGAAAGTACAGGTATTTGAGTTCAACATGTGAGAAGTAGAAAGTACAGGTATTTGAGTTCAACATGTAAGAAGTAGAAAGTACAGGTATTTGAGTTCAACATGTAGGAAGTAGAAAGTACAGGTATTTGAGTTCAACATGTAAGAAGTAGAAAGTACAGGTATTTGAGTTCAACATGTAGGAAGTAGAAAGTACAGGTATTTGAGTTCAACATGAGAGAAGTAGAAAGTACAGGTATTTGAGTTCAACATGTAGGAAGTAGAAAGTACAGGTATTTGTGTTCAACATGTAAGAAGTAGAAAGTACAGGTATTTGAGTTCAACATGTGAGAAGTAGAAAGTACAGGTATTTGAGTTCAACATGTAAGAAGTAGAAAGTACAGGTATTTGAGTTCAACATGTGAGAAGTAGAAAGTACAGGTATTTGTGTTCAACATGTAAGAAGTAGAAAGTACAGGTATTTGAGTTCAACATGTAAGAAGTAGAAAGTACAGGTATTTGAGTTCAACATGTGAGAAGTAGAAAGTACAGGTATTTGAGTTCAACATGTAAGAAGTAGAAAGTACAGGTATTTGTGTTCAACATGTAGGAAGTAGAAAGTACAGGTATTTGAGTTCAACATGTGAGAAGTAGAAAGTACAGGTATTTGAGTTCAACATGTGAGAAGTAGAAAGTACAGGTATTTGAGTTCAACATGTAAGAAGTAGAAAGTACAGGTATTTGAGTTCAACATGTGAGAAGTAGAAAGTACAGGTATTTGAGTTCAACATGTAAGAAGTAGAAAGTACAGGTATTTGTGTTCAACATGTAGGAAGTAGAAAGTACAGGTATTTGAGTTCAACATGTGAGAAGTAGAAAGTACAGGTATTTGTGTTCAACATGTGAGAAGTAGAAAGTACAGGTATTTGTGTTCAACATGTAAGAAGTAGAAAGTACAGGTATTTGTGTTCAACATGTAAGAAGTAGAAAGTACAGGTATTTGAGTTCAACATGTAAGAAGTAGAAAGTACAGGTATTTGAGTTCAACATGTGAGAAGTAGAAAGTACAGGTATTTGAGTTCAACATGTAAGAAGTAGAAAGTACAGGTATTTGAGTTCAACATGTAAGAAGTAGAAAGTACAGGTATTTGTGTTCAACATGTAGGAAGTAGAAAGTACAGGTATTTGAGTTCAACATGTAGGAAGTAGAAAGTACAGGTATTTGAGTTCAACATGTAGGAAGTAGAAAGTACAGGTATTTGAGTTCAACATGTAAGAAGTAGAAAGTACAGGTATTTGGGTTCAACATGTGAGAAGTAGAAAGTACAGGTATTTGTGTTCAACATGTAAGAAGTAGAAAGTACAGGTATTTGAGTTCAACATGTAAGAAGTAGAAAGTACAGGTATTTGAGTTCAACATGTAAGAAGTAGAAAGTACAGGTATTTGAGTTCAACATGTAAGAAGTAGAAAGTACAGGTATTTGGGTTCAACATGTGAGAAGTAGAAAGTACAGGTATTTGAGTTCAACATGAGAGAAGTAGAAAGTACAGGTATTTGAGTTCAACATGTAAGAAGTAGAAAGTACAGGTATTTGAGTTCAACATGTAAGAAGTAGAAAGTACAGGTATTTGGGTTCAACATGTGAGAAGTAGAAAGTACAGGTATTTGAGTTCAACATGAGAGAAGTAGAAAGTACAGGTATTTGAGTTCAACATGTAAGAAGTAGAAAGTACAGGTATTTGAGTTCAACATGTAAGAAGTAGAAAGTACAGGTATTTGAGTTCAACATGTGAGAAGTAGAAAGTACAGGTATTTGAGTTCAACATGTAAGAAGTAGAAAGTACAGGTATTTGAGTTCAACATGTAAGAAGTAGAAAGTACAGGTATTTGAGTTCAACATGAGAGAAGTAGAAAGTACAGGTATTTGGGTTCAACATGTGAGAAGTAGAAAGTACAGGTATTTGAGTTCAACATGAGAGAAGTAGAAAGTACAGGTATTTGAGTTCAACATGTAAGAAGTAGAAAGTACAGGTATTTGAGTTCAACATGTAAGAAGTAGAAAGTACAGGTATTTGAGTTCAACATGTGAGAAGTAGAAAGTACAGGTATTTGTGTTCAACCTGTGAGAAGTAGAAAGTACAGGTATTTGTGTTCAACATGTAAGAAGTAGAAAGTACAGGTATTTGAGTTCAACATGTAAGAAGTAGAAAGTACAGGTATTTGAGTTCAACATGAGAGAAGTAGAAAGTACAGGTATTTGGGTTCAACATGTAAGAAGTAGAAAGTACAGGTATTTGAGTTCAACATGTAAGAAGTAGAAAGTACAGGTATTTGAGTTCAACATGTGAGAAGTAGAAAGTACAGGTATTTGAGTTCAACATGTAAGAAGTAGAAAGTACAGGTATTTGAGTTCAACATGTAAGAAGTAGAAAGTACAGGTATTTGAGTTCAACATGAGAGAAGTAGAAAGTACAGGTATTTGGGTTCAACATGTGAGAAGTAGAAAGTACAGGTATTTGGGTTCAACATGTAAGAAGTAGAAAGTACAGGTATTTGGGTTCAACATGTGAGAAGTAGAAAGTACAGGTATTTGTGTTCAACATGTGAGAAGTAGAAAGTACAGGTATTTGTGTTCAACATGTGAGAAGTAGAAAGTACAGGTATTTGAGTTCAACATGTAAGAAGTAGAAAGTACAGGTATTTGTGTTCAACATGTAAGAAGTAGAAAGTACAGGTATTTGAGTTCAACATGTAAGAAGTAGAAAGTACAGGTATTTGAGTTCAACATGAGAGAAGTAGAAAGTACAGGTATTTGAGTTCAACATGTAAGAAGTAGAAAGTACAGGTATTTGAGTTCAACATGAGAGAAGTAGAAAGTACAGGTATTTGGGTTCAACATGTAAGAAGTAGAAAGTACAGGTGTTTGTGTTCAACATGTGAGAAGTAGAAAGTACAGGTATTTGGGTTCAACATGTAAGAAGTAGAAAGTACAGGTATTTGTGTTCAACATGAGAGAAGTAGAAAGTACAGGTATTTGAGTTCAACATGAGAGAAGTAGAAAGTACAGGTATTTGAGTTCAACATGTGAGAAGTAGAAAGTACAGGTATTTGAGTTCAACATGAGAGAAGTAGAAAGTACAGGTATTTGGGTTCAACATGTAAGAAGTAGAAAGTACAGGTGTTTGTGTTCAACATGTGAGAAGTAGAAAGTACAGGTATTTGGGTTCAACATGTAAGAAGTAGAAAGTACAGGTATTTGTGTTCAACATGAGAGAAGTAGAAAGTACAGGTATTTGAGTTCAACATGAGAGAAGTAGAAAGTACAGGTATTTGGGTTCAACATGTGAGAAGTAGAAAGTACAGGTATTTGGGTTCAACATGTGAGAAGTAGAAAGTCTTTCTGTTCGGTCTGATTTATTTGCACGGTGGATTCAGGGGGAAACGGCCTCTAAGCTGATGAATCTAATCTTCCACGGTTCTTTATACGGCGGTGAAAAAGCTCGACGTGAATTCACCGCAGTCTGAGACAAAGACATGAATGCAACCCTCTGACGAGGCACAGAGCGTTTCTCCTGTCCACTCTCTGAGCATTGTGTCGTCCAAACATTTAGTTTCAGGGTCACTGGGTCTGAGCACAGGGTGGGAACAAAGCACACATCCTGACAGGTCTCTTAGAGAAGTCTCCAAAGCAAAATGCATGCAGTTTAAAACATGTTTGTCTCTGGATTGTGAGAGAAACCCCTTGAGTTGAATGTGCAGGCATCAAACCCATGACCCGTGACCCATGCAATTGTTTGGATCAAAAGTGTCCGAAGACGTGAATCTATAGGAGCAGCTGCTTCAAAAATACATGTCGGACAAGATGTGCTTGATCGCCAGGAGAACATGAGAATGGATCCAAGCTTTTTGAACTGACGATGTGAGAAGAAGGGCTGTAACGAACAGAAGTGCAATTTCAACACAGTGTGTGGGAGAGAAACTCCCTCTGGAGGGAACACAGGGAGTGTAGCCTTTGCAGACCATTTACATGCACTAGAACCTACACACTTTTTAACGGCATGTTTCCCCAACATTAGACTTTATTAAAGGACTTGAAGCTATGGGGGGGGGGGGCAATGATTACAATAGCTATAGTGTCTCATTACCATAAAGCAGTGTCAGGACTTCTGCCTCACTGCCATTGTTTATTTTCATATCCAACAGAACATATCCATCACTACGGAACATATCCATCACTCTATAGAACATATCCATCACACTACATTAGCCCAACATTAGCCACCTTTAGCTTAGCGGTGGTGACGTGAAGTCATGTGACCGTGCTGTAGTTCCTTTATAGCCCAACATTAGCCTCCTTTAGCTTAGCGGTGGTGACGTGAAGTCATGTGACTGTGCTGTAGTTCCTTTATAGCCCAACGTTAGCCACCTTTAGCTTAGCAGTGGTGACGTGAAGTCATGTGACCGTGCTGTAGTTCCTTTATAGCCCAACATTAGCCGCCTTTAGCTTAGCGGTGGTGACGTGAAGTCATGTGACCGTGCTGTAGTTCCTTTATAGCCCAACATTAGCCACCTTTAGCTTAGCGGTGGAGACGTGAAGTCATGTGACTGTGCTGTAGTTCCTCTATAGCCCAACGTTAGCCACCTTTAGCTTAGTGGTGGAGACGTGAAGTCATGTGACTGTGCTGTAGCACTACAGAACATATCCAACGCATCACAAAGCTGCCCTATTACTTTCTCAGGCACATTTCCTGAAACGTACTGTGATTATAATGTCACTGTGAGAAAACACCAGCAGTGTATTAATAAAGCTCCAGAACTCTCCTCGAACACCTCGGCTCATCAAACAGGGACATTAGAGAATACGGTGATTTGTTTTATTAGCTCACATCACAGAAGTTCTTCAAAGCACGAGTCTGTTCTCTTTTCATGCCTCGGGATTCATTTTTAATCTGACAATCGTGTGATACTTAAAGGCAAGGTGATGGATTTGTTCGTGATATGTAAATCAACAACATTTCTGTGGAGAGTAATGACGGGGGATTGATCAGCAGTATTGTATTGTGAGGATTAGGCTGGCAGACAGCTCATGTTTAAACATCGGACGTGGAAGTGATGCTGATGAGCCGCGGCTTAGCATCTCATTAGGGAAGCTAACCATGCTAACACGCCTTCTCAGTGCTAACGGAGGAACTTGGTTTTTCCTTCGAGAGATTTTAATTTCAGGCAGCATTGTTTTTTTTAGATGAGATCTGTGGTGATAAATGGTAAATGTATGTTTCGAATCAAATTCCATTTTGAATCTTAACTAATGCTTTCATTTACTATTTGTATGATTAGTTGAAATGTCATATGAAATAGCGGTGGTGACGTGAAGTCACGTTACGGTGCTGTAGTTCCTTTATAGCCCAACATTAGCCTCCTTTAGCTTAGCGGTGGTGGCGGGAAGTCATGTGACCGTGCTGTAGTTCCTTTATAGCCCAACATTAGCCTCCTTTAGCTTAGCGGTGGTGGCGGGAAGTCATGTGACCGTGCTGTAGTTCCTTTATAGCCCAACATTAGCCACATTTAGCTTAGCGGTGGTGACGTGAAGTCATGTGACTGTGCTGTAGTTCCTTTATAGCCCAACATTAGCCTCCTTTAGCTTAGCGGTGGTGACGTGAAGTCATGTGACCGTGCTGTAGTTCCTTTATAGCCCAACATTAGCCTCCTTTAGCTTAGCGGTGGTGGCGGGAAGTCATGTGACCGTGCTGTAGTTCCTTTATAGCCCAACGTTAGCCACCTTTAGCTTAGCGGTGGTGACGTGAAGTCATGTGACCGTGCTGTAGTTCCTTTATAGCCCAACATTAGCCACATTTAGCTTAGCGGTGGAGACGTGAAGTCATGTGACCGTGCTGTAGTTCCTTTATAGCCCAACATTAGCCACCTTTAGCTTAGCGGTGGTGACGTGAAGTCATGTGACCGTGCTGTAGTTCCTTTATAGCCCAACATTAGCCACCTTTAGCTTAGCCGTGGTGACGTGAAGTCATGTGACCGTGCTGTAGTTCCTCTATAGCCCAACATTAGCCACCTTTAGCTTAGCAGTGGTGACATGAAGTCATGTGACCGTGCTGTAGTTCCTTTATAGCCCAACATTAGCCTCCTTTAGCTTAGCGGTGGTGACGTGAAGTCATGTGACCGTGCTGTAGTTCCTCTATAGCCCAACATTAGCCTCCTTTAGCTTAGCGGTGTAGACGTGAAGTCATGTGACCTTGCTGTAGTTCCTTTATAGCCCAACATTAGCCACCTTTAGCTTAGCCGTGGTGACGTGAAGTCATGTGACCGTGCTGTAGTTCCTGTATAGCCCAACATTAGCCGCCTTTAGCTTAGCGGTGGTGAAGTCATGTGACCGTGCTGTAGTTCCTTTATAGCCCAACATTAGCCACCTTTAGCTTAGCGGTAGAGACGTGAAGTCATGTGACCGTGCTGTAGTTCCTTCATAGCCCAACATTAGCCACCTTTAGCTTAGCGGTGGTGACGTGAAGTCATGTGACCGTGCTGTAGTTCCTTTATAGCCCAGCATTAGCCACCTTTAGCTTAGCGGTGGTGACGTGAAGTCATGTGACCGTGCTGTTGTTCCTTTATAGCCTTAAAGAGATTATTTTCACTCATTTTCAAATGCACATGGAGTGACAGCATGCTCTTCTTTATTCTGATGTATTAATCAACACCTCCTCCTCCTGCTGTTCTGAGACTCTGCGTCTGAACGGCAGAATGATTGAAAAGCCTCGTGCAGCGTTCTCAACACCTGAACGCATCTTGATGGGATTTTCTCTCCTTGTCTCGTGGAAACACACGAGCGTGAATGTTTCAGTCTGTGATCCTCCAGGATTCACCTCTCAATGTGTCGACACGGAGAATGTGCTGAGCTCTGTAACAGGGGGGTGTTGAAGGGTTGAAACTGTGGAGACATGATTCTGGATAGTAGTGGTTGAAATGTGGCAGTCCAAGCTGTCTTACTGCACACATGGAGCTCCATGTATTCCCATCTCACACTGGCTGTTAATGCTGCGGTTGAATGATTGACCGCATTATCTTCCAGGGGAATTGCCAATTTCCATCTCTTCCTATCTTTTAAAAGCATACCGTGTTTTTGACAGTGGCTGTGTGCTATCGCGTCATATGTTATTATTCTCTTTTTAATTCCCAGTTTGTTGGCTTTTACCGGATCTTTTCTGCTTTTACTTTACAATATTTACAATTTGGCAATATGGAATCACTGTTTCGACTGCTTTGAGCTGAGACATGATGTTTTACCATCATACAGTATACCATAGCTAACCACATTGATTTACCCCCAAACACACGGCTGCAGATATTAAAGCTATCTCTGAGGAGTTCTCAGAGGAGAGGCTTTCCTTGACTTTATAAGCTGAAGACATAGTGTGTTGATTCAGTTAGCTGCATACAGAGCAGACAAATAAGCATTTCAGAAAGTAGCTGTGGACACGTTTTTATTGTTATAACACTCTTCTCAGTGGAGAATGTCATGACTGGCAGATATAGTAGATTAGATTTTATTTTTTAAAAGCCTATATTTTTATTTATTTCTTCATCAAATAAATTCTCAGTTTTGGCTTTTGCTCGATTTATTCTGCTTTTTCTTTCCAGCCTTATATTTTGTAATAGTCACTGTCGGACTTAAAGGGGTCCTCTCCTGCTGATGTTCAGGTGTATATCAGTATGTAGTGTCTCTACTTTAAAGAGTCCTCTCCTGCTGGTGTTCAGGTGTATATCAGTATGTAGTGTCTCTACTTTAAAGAGTCCTCTCCTGCTGGTGTTCAGGTGTATATCAGTGTGTAGTGTCTCTACTTTAAAGAGTCCTCTCCTGCTGATGTTCAGGTGTATATCAGTATGTAGTGTCTCTACTTTAAAGAGTCCTCTCCTGCTGATGTTCAGGTGTATATCAGTGTGTAGTGTCTCTACTTTAAAGAGTCCTCTCCTGCTGATGTTCAGGTGTATATCAGTATGTAGTGTCTCTACTTTAAAGAGTCCTCTCCTGCTGATGTTCAGGTGTATATCAGTATGTAGTGGCTCTACTTTAAAGAGTCCTCTCCTGCTGATGTTCAGGTGTATATCAGTATGTAGTGTCTCTACTTTAAAGAGTCCTCTCCTGCTGATGTTCAGGTGTATATCAGTATGTAGTGTCTCTACTTTAAAGAGTCCTCTCCTGCTGATGTTCAGGTGTATATCAGTATGTAGTGTCTCTACTTTAAAGAGTCCTCTCCTGCTGATGTTCAGGTGTATATCAGTATGTAGTGTCTCTACTTTAAAGAGTCCTCTCCTGCTGATGTTCAGGTGTATATCAGTATGTAGTGTCTCTACTTTAAAGAGTCCTCTCCTGCTGATGTTCAGGTGTATATCAGTATGTAGTGGCTCTACTTTAAAGAGTCCTCTCCTGCTGATGTTCAGGTGTATATCAGTATGTAGTGTCTCTACTTTAAAGAGTCCTCTCCTGCTGATGTTCAGGTGTATATCAGTATGTAGTGTCTCTACTTTAAAGAGTCCTCTCCTGCTGATGTTCAGGTGTATATCAGTATGTAGTGTCTCTACTTTAAAGAGTCCTCTCCTGCTGATGTTCAGGTGTATATCAGTATGTAGTGTCTCTACTTTAAAGAGTCCTCTCCTGCTGATGTTCAGGTGTATATCAGTATGTAGTGGCTCTACTTTAAAGAGTCCTCTCCTGCTGATGTTCAGGTGTATATCAGTATGTAGTGGCTCTACTTTAAAGAGTCCTCTCCTGCTGATGTTCAGGTGTATATCAGTATGTAGTGTCTCTACTTTAAAGAGTCCTCTCCTGTTGATGTTCAGGTGTATATCAGTATGTAGTGTCTCTACTTTAAAGAGTCCTCTCCTGCTGATGTTCAGGTGTATATCAGTGTGTAGTGTCTCTACTTTAAAGAGTCCTCTCCTGCTGATGTTCAGGTGTATATCAGTATGTAGTGTCTCTACTTTAAAGAGTCCTCTCCTGCTGATGTTCAGGTGTATATCAGTATGTAGTGTCTCTACTTTAAAGAGTCCTCTCCTGCTGATGTTCAGGTGTATATCAGTATGTAGTGGCTCTACTTTAAAGAGTCCTCTCCTGCTGATGTTCAGGTGTATATCAGTATGTAGTGTCTCTACTTTAAAGAGTCTTCTCCTGCTGATGTTCAGGTGTATATCAGTATGTAGTGTCTCTACTTTAAAGAGTCCTCTCCTGCTGATGTTCAGGTGTATATCAGTATGTAGTGTCTCTACTTTAAAGAGTCCTCTCCTGTTGATGTTCAGGTGTATATCAGTATGTAGTGTCTCTACTTTAAAGAGTCCTCTCCTGCTGATGTTCAGGTGTATATCAGTGTGTAGTGTCTCTACTTTAAAGAGTCCTCTCCTGCTGATGTTCAGGTGTATATCAGTATGTAGTGTCTCTACTTTAAAGAGTCCTCTCCTGCTGATGTTCAGGTGTATATCAGTATGTAGTGTCTCTACTTTAAAGAGTCCTCTCCTGCTGATGTTCAGGTGTATATCAGTATGTACCGTCTCTACTTTAAAGAGTCCTCTCCTGCTGATGTTCAGGTGTATATCAGTACGTAGTGTCTCTACTTTAAAGAGTCCTCTCCTGCTGATGTTCAGGTGTATATCAGTACGTAGTGTCTCTACTTTAAAGAGTCCTCTCCTGCTGATGTTCAGGTGTATATCAGTACGTAGTGTCTCTACTTTAAAGAGTCCTCTCCTGCTGATGTTCAGGTGTATATCAGTATGTAGTGTCTCTACTTTAAAGAGTCCTCTCCTGCTGATGTTCAGGTGTATATCAGTATGTAGTGTCTCTACTTTAAAGAGTCCTCTCCTGCTGATGTTCAGTTGTATATCAGTGTGGAGTGTCTCTACTTTAAAGAGTCCTCTCCTGCTGATGTTTCAGGTGTATATCAGTATGTAGTGTCTCTACTTTAAAGAGTCCTCTCCTGCTGATGTTCAGGTGTATATCAGTATGTAGTGTCTCTACTTTAAAGAGTCCTCTCCTGCTGATGTTCAGGTGTATATCAGTATGTAGTGGCTCTACTTTAAAGAGTCCTCTCCTGCTGATGTTCAGGTGTATATCAGTATGTAGTGTCTCTACTTTAAAGAGTCCTCTCCTGCTGATGTTCAGGTGTATATCAGTATGTAGTGTCTCTACTTTAAAGAGTCCTCTCCTGCTGATGTTCAGGTGTATATCAGTATGTAGTGTCTCTACTTTAAAGAGTCCTCTCCTGCTGATGTTCAGGTGTATATCAGTATGTAGTGTCTCTACTTTAAAGAGTCCTCTCCTGCTGATGTTCAGGTGTATATCAGTATGTAGTGGCTCTACTTTAAAGAGTCCTCTCCTGCTGATGTTCAGGTGTATATCAGTATGTAGTGGCTCTACTTTAAAGAGTCCTCTCCTGCTGATGTTCAGGTGTATATCAGTATGTAGTGTCTCTACTTTAAAGAGTCCTCTCCTGTTGATGTTCAGGTGTATATCAGTATGTAGTGTCTCTACTTTAAAGAGTCCTCTCCTGCTGATGTTCAGGTGTATATCAGTGTGTAGTGTCTCTACTTTAAAGAGTCCTCTCCTGCTGATGTTCAGGTGTATATCAGTATGTAGTGTCTCTACTTTAAAGAGTCCTCTCCTGCTGATGTTTCAGGTGTATATCAGTATGTAGTGTCTCTACTTTAAAGAGTCCTCTCCTGCTGATGTTCAGGTGTATATCAGTATGTAGTGGCTCTACTTTAAAGAGTCCTCTCCTGCTGATGTTCAGGTGTATATCAGTATGTAGTGTCTCTACTTTAAAGAGTCTTCTCCTGCTGATGTTCAGGTGTATATCAGTATGTAGTGTCTCTACTTTAAAGAGTCCTCTCCTGCTGATGTTCAGGTGTATATCAGTATGTAGTGTCTCTACTTTAAAGAGTCCTCTCCTGCTGATGTTCAGGTGTATATCAGTATGTAGTGTCTCTTACTTTAAAGAGTCCTCTCCTGCTGATGTTCAGGTGTATATCAGTATGTAGTGTCTCTACTTTAAAGAGTCCTCTCCTGCTGATGTTCAGGTGTATATCAGTATGTACCGTCTCTACTTTAAAGAGTCCTCTCCTGCTGATGTTCAGGTGTATATCAGTATGTAGTGTCTCTACTTTAAAGAGTCCTCTCCTGCTGATGTTCAGGTGTATATCAGTATGTAGTGTCTCTACTTTAAAGAGTCCTCTCCTGCTGATGTTCAGGTGTATATCAGTATGTAGTGTCTCTACTTTAAAGAGTCCTCTCCTGCTGATGTTCAGTTGTATATCAGTGTGGAGTGTCTCTACTTTAAAGAGTCCTCTCCTGCTGATGTTCAGGTGTATATCAGTATGTAGTGTCTCTACTTTAAAGAGTCCTCTCCTGCTGATGTTCAGGTGTATATCAGTATGTAGTGTCTCTACTTTAAAGAGTCCTCTCCTGCTGATGTTCAGGTGTATATCAGTATGTAGTGGCTCTACTTTAAAGAGTCCTCTCCTGCTGATGTTCAGGTGTATATGTGTCTCTACTTTAAAGAGTCCTCTTTTTTCTCATACTGCCTGTGCTGCAGCACCTCTTTTCACCCTCTGTCCGAAACCTGAGCCCAAATAAGTATGTCATATGTTGTAAAACTGTGCTCACTTCCTAGTGTTCTTGCCTTGCCTCATTAAGTCTCAGCGGAGGATTTCACGAGTGGCAGATATTAGATTTTTAATAAACCGCCAATATCGACCCGTCAGTCCTTCAGAGACCGCTCCACGGGAAGGAAGGGAAGCCACGAAGCAGCAGGACAGGCGAACACGAGGGCGAACTCCCGCTCTCCGATGAGCACCGTCCGTCAATACCTGCCAGAGCGTCGGAGCGTCGGGAACACCGGCTGGCTTTCTGTAATCCCAGCCCGACTGCCGCGTAACTGCGCTTTCCTACCGTCAAAATAAAAGTGCTTTGCAAACATGAAAGACATTAAGGGCATAAAACACATCAGAAGCAAAGATAATAAAACATGAATAACAGGTACATGTAAATAGTTCAATTAAAAGCAGCGTAAAAAGAGAAGTCTTCAGCCTGGATTTAGAGGTAGTCAGAGTTGCGGCAGGTTTCTGGGAGGTTGAGGCAGATGTTTGAACAGAACAGTCCCCGTGCGTTCAGGGATGCACCATCTGCTCGCTATCACACAGAATCTATAAACTCCTTCTTCTGACTTACACATCCCTCCATGCCCCCCAATACCTGTCTGACCACACTCCATCCCGGAAGCTAAGATCATCTGGACAGGATCTCCTCTCCACCCCCCGCACCAGGTTGCAGACT
The DNA here is from genome assembly GCF_902827115.2 of Pseudochaenichthys georgianus. Taxonomy (NCBI): domain Eukaryota; kingdom Metazoa; phylum Chordata; class Actinopteri; order Perciformes; family Channichthyidae; genus Pseudochaenichthys; species Pseudochaenichthys georgianus. Next base: position 48,320,949 of record NC_047511.1, on the reverse strand, counting down.
TTTGGTGTGGCACCCCCCACCCTCTGGAACTCTCTCCCCCCGAAATCCGCAGCGCCCCAACCCAAAGCCCTCAAAACGCAGCTTTTCACCGAGGCTTTCCCCACTAGTTAGTTTCATAGGTTTATTTTTCCGCTACTCCCCCCCCACCCCCTTAACCTGTCTGCCTTTTTTCCCCTACTCCCCCCCCACCCCCTTAACCTGTCTGCCTTTGTTCCCCTACTCCCCCCCCCACCCCCTTAACCTGTCTGCCTTTGTTCCCCTACTCCCCCCCCACCCCCTTAACCTGTCTGCCTTTGTTCCCCTACTCCCCCCCCACCCCCTTAACCTGTCTGCCTTTTTTTCCCCTACTCCCCCCCCACCCCCTTAACCTGTCTGCCTTTTTTCCCCCTACTCCCCCCCCCACCCCCTTAACCTGTCTGCCTTTGTTCCCCTACTCCCCCCCCACCCCCTTAACCTGTCTGCCTTTTTTCCCCTACTCCCCCCCCCCCCTACCCGACTTGTAAAGCGACCTTGGGTTTCCTGAAAGGCGCTATAAAAATATTATATATTATTATTATTATTATTATCAATAGTTTTTTTCCGATTCATTTTATTATCTGTGTCGTTTTTGTTGCCAGACGTTTTGATTGGCGTGTCCAGACGGTCGTGACTCGGTTTGTCCGATACTCCAACATGTTACAGTTTTCTGTCAAAAACATCCAATATTTACATTTTGTCAAACGTTAATAAATCATTCTTTATTATGGACAAATATCCCTTTAGCCAAATAGCTATTCGGACACATCGTGAATAACTACGCAGCCATTCAGAACCACGATACATTTCCAATGGAAATAAATGCACTTTGATGGATTGTAAGTATCTCAAGCAACTCTTTTGGTTTGTAAACTCGAGTGGATATTTTCAGATTACGTTTAAATATCCGTGTCTTTGCTTCTGTGTCGGGTCCAGACTTTGTTCACGTTTTTGAACGCACCGAAATCCAGAGATATTCAGTAAAAACTGGGATAAAATCTAAGAAAAGCAGTTAATATTCACACAGTATATGACACGCATAAATTAGGGATTTGAGGGAACTTCTGCTTAAATACGGACTCCAACGTCGATGAAATGTGAATCCTAAAGCCAGGCAGAGATTCAAGACGCTGATGGGTTTGAACTTCGATTGCTGTTGCTATTTAAAGCAAGTCTATTGGTTTGTATTCTTCACTCCAAGCTGAAACCAGAGGAAGCTTTTAGAGCAGGAAGCGTTCCTGAAATAGAAAACACTCCTCTGAGAGTCGGTCTGTTTGCGAGTTCACGAGGAGGTTAGCGTGAGAGAGAATGTCAGCGCATCTCCCAACAAGTCGCTCAAATGGGAGGTCGTGTTCCCGGCACCTCAGAGTTCAGCTCCGGTGCTTCAGCGCTCCTGCAGTCGAGGAGGATTAGTCTGACGCCTCCTGCTCTCAGCCTTTCACGGAGAGAGAGGAGGCGCTGCTGACGCTCAGCATCCCGCACGGAACAATCCATGAGAAGTCCCCCGTGGTCCTGTGAGGGGAAGAGTGTGTGTGCTTTAAGAGGTCTTTGTTCGAGGAGGGAGTGTGTGACAAGGTAACACCGTCTCAGTCAGGAGGCCTTAGAGCAAGGTGTCCGAACGTGTTTCACCGGGGCCGCATACAGAACAATATACAGGCCGGCAAGACGCGAAGATGTCACGATTTCGTCCCTTCAACCGTGAAAGTTACACGGTATTGTTAACACGGCCCACCAGTGCGTGAAAACGCGTGTTTCCCGTGTGATGGAGGTTATTCCCTTTCTTTAATCTTTCGTGTTCTTTCAATTTGAGAGCATCATTTATTGATTTGACTCAAACAACGCCTGCTTGCGCTTAGATTTGCTTCTGCTCAAACGGTACGCCTGCACAGCTTTCCATTTCAAAATGCCCCAACCAATAGGAGGCCAAGTGCCAGCAAGGAGACAACACTCCACCTGCCCTCCTATTGGTTGAGGCATTTTGAAATGGTGGTTCCACAGAACAAACCCAAGATGTTGCGTGGCGAATCGTCACATCTTCACGTCTCCCAGATGTTGCGTGGGGAATCGTAGCATCTTCACGTCTCCCAGATGTTGCGTGGCGAATCGTCACATCTTCACGTCTCCCAGATGTTGCGTGGGGAATCGTAGCATCTTCACGTCTCCCAGATGTTGCGTGGGGAATCGTCACATCTTCACGTCTCCCAGATGTTGCGTGGGGAATCGTAGCATCTTCACGTCTCCCAGATGTTGCGTGGCGAATCGTAGCATCTTCACGTCTCCCAGATGTTGCGTGGCGAATCGTCACATCTTCACGTCTCCCAGATGTTGCGTGGGGAATCGTAGCATCTTCACGTCTCCCAGATGTTGCGTGGCGAATCGTAGCATCTTCACGTCTCCCAGATGTTGCGTGGCGAATCGTAGCATCTTCACGTCTCCCAGATGTTGCGTGGCGAATCGTAGCATCTTCACGTCTCCCAGATGTTGCGTGGCGAATCGTAGCATCTTCACGTCTCCCAGATGTTGCGTGGCGAATCGTCACATCTTCACGTCTCCCAGATGTTGCGTGGCGAATCGTAGCATGCTTCACGTCTCCCAGATGTTGGTGGCGAATCGTCACATCTTCACGTCTCCCAGATGTTGCGTGGCGAATCGTAGCATCTTCACGTCTCCCAGATGTTGCGTGGCGAATCGTAGCATCTTCACGTCTCCCAGATGTTGCGTGGCGAATCGTTCAGGGCATCTTCACGTCTCCCAGATGTTGCGTGGCGAATCGTAGCATCTTCACGTCTCCCAGATGTTGCGTGGCGAATCGTCACATCTTCACGTCTCCCAGATGTTGCGTGGCGAATCGTAGCATCTTCACGTCTCCCAGATGTGCGTGGCGAATCGTCACATCTTCACGTCTCCCAGATGTTGCGTGGCGAATCGTCACATCTTCACGTCTCCCAGATGTTGCGTGGCGAATCGTCACATGTTCACGTCTCCCAGATGTTGCGTGGGGAATCGTAGCATCTTCACGTCTCCCAGATGTTGCGTGGCGAATCGTCACATGTTCACGTCTCCCAGATGTTGCGTGGGGAATCGTCACATCTTCACGTCTCCCAGATGTTGCGTGGGGAATCGTAGCATCTTCACGTCTCCCAGATGTTGCGTGGGGAATCGTAGCATCTTCACGTCTCCCAGATGTTGCGTGGCGAATCGTCACATCTTCACGTCTCCCAGATGTTGCGTGGGGAATCGTCACATGTTCACGTCTCCCAGATGTTGCGTGGCGAATCGTAGCATCTTCACGTCTCCCAGATGTTGCGTGGCGAATCGTAGCATCTTCACGTCTCCCAGATGTTGCGTGGCGAATCGTAGCATCTTCACGTCTCCCAGATGTTGCGTGGGGAATCGTCACATCTTCACGTCTCCCAGATGTTGCGTGGGGAATCGTCACATCTTCACATCTTGCCGCGATAGCCGGGTTGAAAATATAGGAAGTTCTGGGCCGCTCACTGGAGGTGTATCGCCTCGTAAGTTCAGTTCGAAGGTAAATGAAGCTCGATACTTGAACAGCCTTCATCACCGCTCTAAATAATGTTTATTTTATTTAGTTTGCAGCTCGTGACTTAAAACAGAAACTTCAGATTGCTTATACAAATATGTTGTATGCAAATAAGTGATTGGTTGATTGATGAATACTGTGATATATATTTGTACATATACCTTTTTAATAAGTACAATATATGACAAGCACACGTTTAATTTGTGCCATATTTCATTACACCACTTTAATCAGCCGAGGCCGTTTCAAAATGGGCCGCGAGTCGGCTTTGGTCTCGTTTGCACAGAATTGACGCGAAGCTAGCGCCAATACTTCACTTTCAGAAGCAGTAACGAACAAGACAACGTGTTTTTAGGCATCGTAATAAACTGGTTATTGTCGGTTCTTCAGATGTTCTGTACCGTACCTCTCTAAGGTTTGAAGAAAACACGCTTTTTGGACGCTTTAAATGAAGATGTCAAACATATACGTGGGGACTGTGGGAAACAGTATTTCGATATTTCTGTGTTCAAACATATTTTGAGATTGACAATAAAGTTGACTTTGACTTTTGAAAACATGAAGTTCATTTAGTTTAGATGTTTCCCTCGAGCCTCACGGACTCGATGGGACTCATGTCTCTTTATTGGTGGTGTTTTGTTCGGCTGAGTAGATCCTGGAGCTGTGAGAGGAAGAGTGTGTGCTTTGAAGAGGTCTTTGTTCGAGGGGCGAGTGTGTGAAATCGAAACACTCTTATCTCAGTCAGGAGGCCAGAGAGGAAAAGCATTATGTGCTTCGAGGAACCCTCTCTCTCTCAGAGTCTGCTTTCGTCTTGCTTGCACAGAATTGATGCGAAGCTAGCGCCAATACTTCACTTTGAGAACCAGTAACGAACAAGACAACGTGTTTTTAGGCATCGTAATAAACTGGTTATTGTCGGTTCTTCAGATTGTCTGTACAGCTTTGAAGAAAACACGCTTTTTGGACGCTTTAAATGAAGATGTCAAACATATTAAAAATAAATGACGAGTTCATTTAGTTTTTTGCTTTAGATGTTTCACTCACGCCTCTGGGAGTAATCGGGAGTCATGTCTCTTTATCTGTCGGCGTCTTGTTCGGCTGAGTAGATCCTGTGGCGGTGAGAGGAAGAGTGTGTGCTTTGAAGAGGTCTTTGTTCGAGGTGTGTGTGAAACGGTCTCTCAGCCAGGAGGAAAGGCACGATGTGCTTTGAGGATCCCTCTCTCTCTCAGTCTGCTTTGACGCTAAGCTAGCGCCAATATGTCATGTTCTACAACAGAAGAGAAAGGACATTGTTTGACAGAGTTTGGTTTCCGAATCAAATTGAGGCGAGCTGTTTCCAGGAGCCTTGGTGGCAGGTTAACAACAGCTTTTAGCATATAGAGTGGGGCGGGCATGAGTCGTGTAACCTGGAACTGAGTCAGCATTTTAACGCTTCCGTTTCCCTGAAGTCAAACATGTTTACGGCGTGTTTGGTGGTTGAAATAAGATCAGTGGTTAACACGATCCGAAGAGATTTGAATGTGTTGTTCTACGACACGAAACAAGTCGGTAAATCCTGGAGGATTTAAAAACGGAACAAGTTGAAAGTCCAACGGTCTTTCATATCCAAACAGCCTCTGAGAGATGGTCGATTTCAATCTGTGTGTTGTCGTGTCAAATGTTCCTATACACATTTAAATAATATATATAGATTATGTCTTAAACTCTGATTGCCTTTTACTCGTTTAAATATGAGTTGTAGTCCTATGTGTGTTCAACAGAGACATGTTTCGGGCTGACCTTTCAGGAAGTGTAAAAGGTTAAATGGCTAAAGGACTGGGGGTTTAGATAATGCTACATGTAAGCGTGGGACCGGCTGGTGCCCAGGACGTCGGTCGACCGCGGGGCGATGCCGGCAGATCGCGAGTCATTCATAAAATATAAAAATCCAGCTCCGTTAAAATAGACAGCGGGTTTTGATCCCTCCTCCCTCCCTGCCACTTCATTCAGGAGTTCACTTGATTGACAGACCTTTCGCTTTCCAGTCTGTTAACCCAGAATGCAAAGCGATACAAAATCAGTCAAGTGCCGGGAAAACTCAAATTAAGTTAAACAGACAAACAACACAATGAGTGGGACCGAGCAAGCAGCTAAAGACCACTTCCACCAGAACGGGAGGGAGGATATGTTGTTGTGATTTCACGTTCAGAGGTTATTGGCCTTCTGTGTAAAGCAAGCGTCGCGCTGCCAAAGAAAGGTAACGTGGGGAGGCATTATCGGAGTGTTCACAAGGCAGCGACTTCCCTCCGAGTAGCGAGTTGAGAAAGAGAAAGGTCGTGTATTATTGCTACACAAACATTATCTCGCCGTCTTAGTGTCGCCAACTCGTTTCTAACATGCAGAAAGACAAACAAATGCGTCGATGGTCGGTCGGTGTATTTCTGACCTTTCCAATCGAGACGAGATCTCTCTCTCCCGTCTGTGTGTGAGGGAGCGGGGCAGTTCACACACACGCGGCTGCCTCTCTCTCCCGTCTGTGTGTGAGGGGGCGGGGCAGTTCACACACACGCGGCTGCCTCTCTCTCCCGTCTGTGTGTGAGGGAGCGGGGCAGTTCACACACACGCGGCTGCCTCTCTCTCCCGTCTGTGTGTGAGGGGGCGGGGCAGTTCACACACACGCGGCTGCCTCTCTCTCCCGTCTGTGTGTGAGGGGGCGGGGCGGGGCAATTCACACACACGCGGCTGCTACAAGCAGCAGCACACGGCAATTACCCGTCTCGATGCTCGTTGCCAAAAGCCCAATCAGAGTTCAGCATGTGAGGGCGGCAACACGAGCAGTTTGTCTAAACATTTATCAAAAGTGCTCCACATCCAGACGGAGGAACGCACCGGGTGTCTCTCTAGCAGCTCTGTAGCTCCATCTAGAGGAACGTCTCCCCGTCAGGTGTTCTGTGTGCTAGCAGCAACACACGGAGTTAACTCCATGATACAAACATGGGTTAATGATGAGAGGAAACTGAGTTATTTAGTTGTTAAAGTTTCAGCTATTCTGTTCACAGTTCTGTCTTCACATTATGTAATACCATTTGTTAAAACACTGCTGTTTCTTTTGATGTGTAATATTATTTATTTAAAAGCAATGTTAGTTTTGTTCACAATTTGTTAAGTTCATTTAATAATATATGTATTTTTGAATCAAGTATTTAAGCAATAGCTCACGACAGGCCGTGGTTTATGCTCATTATATCACAGCTAAGGGGCGTGGTTCGGCCCGACGCGAAAGGAACTGCACACTGGATGTTTTGCCGTTGATGTCTATGTCTGGACCGCTGCGTAACAAGGAGGGTTTCTGCCCCGTTACTTCTCCGCTGCTTTCTTGTTCCAGTTCAGTTTGCTTTTCAGCCCAACGGTATACTGTTCTTCTCAGACGCGGAGGGATACTGACTTGTTGTGAAAAGTAACTTACAATTCTACTCGTGGTATACGCTCAGTATATCACGGCTAAGAACCAATCAGATTGCTTGATTTGACTTGTCCGTTTTATATTCATCTTTATTGTCTTCATCGTTAGTTTCCACATGCCTAACACAACCTCAAGCTACATCTAAAAGCTGACGGCTAAATCAGAGCGCTTGAGAAATAGTGCAAGGCGGACAGTAATAGTCTGAATAGTCGAGTAGTCGTTTCATTAATCGATAGATTCATGGATTACCATCGAGTCGTTTGTTGCAGCCCGACTGTCCCATGTATAAATACAACGTGTTATTCAGCAACCCGTGCACTTTGGGATTCTATCTTTGGTCGGTCGACCTCGGTGAGCTGGGCATTTCAAAAGTAGCTCAGCAGCCCAACAGTGTGGGCACCGCTGCTCTAATGTGTGACTCTGAGCAGAACTTCGTTGTCCTCTGAGGGGGACGCCATCTCACTTGTATATTGACTTTCTTTATTACTTTATTAAATACAACTAAAGACACTTTGTCCATGTATCAGTCTCTCTTAAGAATGTCCTCAACATCTCTGTGCGCTCGTCTGTCCGCCATGTTGATGTTCGCCCTCCCGCTAACTCGTGTGGAAACAACGAGGGAGCCTTTTAGAGTCGGTGTTAACATTAACGACGTAATGTGGAAATAAGTGACTTATTTGCGGCGCGGCGATTTCCTTCATTAACGCGGATATTCATGAGCAGCAGCGGCGGCTTTATGGAGCGCAGACTGTCACCTTGTGCCTGATCTGCGAGCTGAGAAAGAGCTGAGTGCTCAGAAGCCGGGGGAAGGACATCAGTAGCTGCTGTGCCGAGGTGAGAGGAGACCTGGAGACACACGGGCTTTCTCTTTCAATGAACAGTCTGCCTGTAGAACAAGTGCAACACGGCTGGGTGAGGTGTCTAGAAGTAGAGATAATTAGATAAATGACATCTTGTGTTCAGCTGGAAACTTATTTTAACTATGTTTGACTGGAATCAGAGAATTTAACAACAAAAGCCAGACATGCTCAGATTCTGTTTCCTGATGTTCGTGGAGATGTTCCTCTAACCCAGTGGTTCTCAAACTTGTCCTCTCATCCCCCGCTTTGAGCAGGTGGGCCTCTTCCAGCCCACCTGCTCCTCATCGCTCCAATAGAATGGTAGGCCAAGCTTAAAATTGTCAAATGTATCGTTCTATAACGGGGTCTCCAACCGTTTTTAGGGTGAGAGCTACTTTCAAAACATAAAACAAATCGTGAGCTACTTTTACTCCTCTTTTTTGTTTTTTTGCAGTGTATATATTTAGCACATATTAACATTATTATATGCTACCTTTAACCTTTGAGTGCTGTTTGGGTCTGTGGGACCCGTTTGCAGTGTTTACTCAAATAAAATGTATGCAATTTAAACTGAACGAGAGTAATGTCAAATGACAGGACAATTGACCAATCATATCTTCCCTCTAAATGGGTGGGCTTTATTATCGCGGACTTTATGACAAGTTCCGCCCGCTGTGAAACGTTTCTTGTTTCCATAGAAACAACAACTGTCAACAGCGTAAACTCGCCTTCAAAATAAAAGCATGCCAAATTACACTTAAGACATACAACTGCAACGAAAGTAACAAACACAATGCAATATCCTTTTCAATTTCCAAGAACACAAATTGGGTTATCTACAGGTGTTGTTTTGTGTGGTAGAGGGTCGCTTTCATTGATGCGTTTTGCACCCCGGCCCGTTGTTTTGATATTCCACCAGTGTGAAAAAAAAAGATTTTTTTTTTTTTTTTTTTTTTTTCCGCGACCCACCTATCACATCTCTGCGCCCCACACTTTGAGAAACACTGCTCTAACATGAGATGTAACAAGACTTACACGAAGTGAACAATATAACATATTTGAGCAATATGTTGGAGGGCCGCTTTGGAGCGGCAATGGCCGGTCGTGGCCCAACCTCTCATTCCCCTGACAGGTGGAGAGTTGACCAATAGCGGAGCACCCCTTCTGTGACGTAGGGAATAATTGAAATCTGGATCAGTCTGTCTCAGATCCGTGACAGCCCGTTGTTAGAGATGTGGGTACGGAGGAAAAGAGAGGGTTGTGTGTTCTGACACGTGGTGAGTTCCCTGACGCACCGGGACACATCTTCATGACAGGTCCCCTTTAAGTTATTACGTCTTATATCAAATGTAACGAGTAATGAGTAGAATATAGATTTTACATTTTTGCAGTGAGGTATTTCTGTTCAGCGGATCAGAGAGGATGTGTGGTGTCGGTCGGAGGGGAATCACATGCGATGAAATGTTTTAGTGCTTTAAATGATGTTTGTGTCTCCGGGGGACGATCCCACACTTCCTCGTACATCTGTGGAAGCAATACCAGCTGCTCTCCTGCAGCCGAAGGCAGTCATGCAGCCGCTTCTGACATAAACGGTCATTAACAAGTTGAAGACAACAGATGTTTAGTTATCGTAGTAAACTGGTTGATGTCTCAGGGAGGGAGGGAGGTAGGGAGGTTAATGTCTCCATGTCTCTTCTACATGCTGATGTAGAAGAGACATGGAGAAGAGGGGACACATGTTGATGTAGAAGAGACATGAAGAAGAGGGGACACATGTTGATGTAGAAGAGACATGGAGAAGAGGGGACACATGTTGATGTAGAAGAGACACGAAGAAGAGGGGACACATGTTGATGCAGAAGAGACGTGAAGAAGAGGGGACACATGTTGATGTAGAAGAGACACGGAGAAGAGGGGACACATGTTGATGTAGAAGAGACATGATGAAGAGGGGACACATGTTGATGTAGAAGAGACATGATGAAGAGGGGACACATGTTGATGTAGAAGAGACATGAAGAAGAGGGGACACATGTTGATGTAGAAGAGACATGAAGAAGAGGGGACACATGTTGATGTAGAGGAGACATGAAGAAGAGAGGACACATGATGATGTAGAAGAGACGTGAAGAAGAGGGGACACATGTTGATGTAGAAGAGACATGAAGAAGAGGGGACACATGATGATGTAGAAGAGACGTGAAGAAGAGGGGACACATGTTGATGTAGAAGAGACATGAATAAGAGGGGACACATGTTGATGTAGAAGAGACATGGAGAAGAGGGGACACATGTTGATGTAGAAGAGACATGAAGAAGAGGGGACACATGTTGATGTAGAAGAGACATGAAGAAGAGGGGACACATGTTGATGTAGAAGAGACATGGAGAAGAGGGGACACTTGTTGATGTAGAAGAGACACGGAGAAGAGGGGACACATGTTGATGTAGAAGAGACATGAAGAAGAGGGGACACATGTTGATGTAGAAGAGACATGGAGAAGAGGGGACACATGTTGATGTAGAAGAGACATGAAGAAGAGGGGACACATGTTGATGTAGAAGAGACATGGAGAAGAGGGGACACTTGTTGATGTAGAAGAGACACGGAGAAGAGGGGACACATGTTGATGTAGAAGAGACATGAAGAAGAGGGGACACATGTTGATGTAGAAGAGACATGGAGAAGAGGGGACACATGTTGATGTAGAAGAGACATGAAGAAGAGGGGACACATGTTGATGTAGAAGAGACATGGAGAAGAGGGGACACATGTTGATGTAGAAGAGACATGATGAAGAGGGGACACATGTTGATGTAGAAGAGACATGATGAAGAGGGGACACATGTTGATGTAGAAGAGACATGAAGAAGAGGGGACACATGTTGATGTAGAAGAGACATGAAGAAGAGGGGACACATGTTGATGTAGAAGAGACATGAAGAAGAGGGGACACATGATGATGTAGAAGAGACGTGAAGAAGAGGGGACACATGTTGATGTAGAAGAGACATGAATAAGAGGGGACACATGTTGATGTAGAAGAGACATGGAGAAGAGGGGACACATGTTGATGTAGAAGAGACATGAAGAAGAGGGGACACATGTTGATGTAGAAGAGACATGGAGAAGAGGGGACACATGTTGATGTAGAAGAGACATGAAGAAGAGGGGACACATGTTGATGTAGAAGAGACATGAAGAAGAGGGGACACATGTTGATGTATGTGAACAATGGTTGTTGGCCTTTTTCCTGCAGCTCTTCTAAATAACTTCCTCTGATGTGTTGTCCCTCAGCGGCGCGGGGCGATGCCCAGCCGGACGCCGCTCCCTCGGGGTCGGGAACGCTGCCGCACTTCATCCAGGAGCCGGAGGACGGCTACATCGTGAAGAACAACCCTGTGAAGCTGCGCTGCCGAGCCGCGCCCGCCCTGCAGATCTTCTTCAAATGCAACGGGGAGTGGGTCCACCAGAACGAGCACGCCTCGCAGGAGCACAAGGACCTGAACACCGGTGAGGAAGCGCTCCAAAGAGGCGGGAAGTAGTGGAGTACAAATACTTCGTTACTGTACTTAAGTACATTGTTCAGGTATCAGTACTTTACTCCACTATTTATTTTCCTGACCACTTTTTACTTTTACTTCTTACATGTTGAACACAAATACCTGTATTTTCTACTTCTCACATGTTGAACACAAATACCTGTACTTTCTACTTCTTACATGTTGAACACAAATACCTGTACTTTCTACTTCTTACATGTTGAACCCAAATACCTGTACTTTCTACTTCTTACATGTTGAACTCAAATACCTGTACTTTCTACTTCTCACATGTTGAACTCAAATACCTGTACTTTCTACTTCTTACATGTTGAACACAAATACCTGTACTTTCTACTTCTTACATGTTGAACACAAATACCTGTACTTTCTACTTCTCTCATGTTGCACTCAAATACCTGTACTTTCTACTTCTCACATGTTGAACCCAAATACCTGTACTTTCTACTTCTCACATGTTGAACACAAATACCTGTACTTTCTACTTCTTACATGTTGAACCCAAATACCTGTACTTTCTACTTCTTACATGTTGAACTCAAATACTTGTACTTTCTACTTCTTACATGTTGAACCCAAATACCTGTACTTTCTACTTCTCACATGTTGAACACAAATACCTGTACTTTCTACTTCTTACATGTTGAACACAAATACCTGTACTTTCTACTTCTCTCATGTTGCACTCAAATACCTGTACTTTCTACTTCTCACATGTTGAACCCAAATACCTGTACTTTCTACTTCTCACATGTTGAACACAAATACCTGTACTTTCTACTTCTTACATGTTGAACCCAAATACCTGTACTTTCTACTTCTTACATGTTGAACTCAAATACTTGTACTTTCTACTTCTTACATGTTGAACCCAAATACCTGTACTTTCTACTTCTCACATGTTGAACACAAATACCTATACTTTTCTATATATATATATCTATATATATTGATTTATATATATATATGATTTATATATATATATCTATCTATCTATCTATCTATCTATCTATCTATCTATATATATATATATATATATATATATAGATAGATAGATATTTAACCAGGTAAAAGCCTCATTGAAATTAAAATGTCTTTTCCAGAACGACCTGGCAGCTTGAACATCACATTACATTTAGCTGACGCTTTTATCCAACGCGACTTACAATAAGTGCGTTCGACCAACCTTGAAGAAAACAGAATCATAAAGTACATCAGGCTTCATAGAGTCAAACATTTCAAGTGCTACTCAACTGGCTTTAGGTAAGCCAGCCCTTTGTTAGTATATAAGTGCTTTGTTAATAGTTCTATCGCTCGAAGTGGAGTCGAATAAAAGAAATTATTATAAAACATAAAAAACCTTCACAATTTTCTTCTCGCTCTTTGGACTTCTCTCAGCCGATGCTCTGTAGTAAGCTAACGTAGCGTCTTCTGTCCGTTAGCTTACAAGTTTCAAGATTCAAGGATTTATTGTCATTTGTCAGCTACAGTTTAGATACTTCAATGACAAACTGAAGTCCTCCTCCAACAGAGCAACATGAATACATATAGGACATAAAACACATAAAGCTGATAAAATAGTTTAAGAGAATGTTTTGAGTAAATACAAATAAAATAGAGTAGAATTGAAATAGTGCAAGAATAGTCAAGTAAACAGAATAATATGTATCAGATGAATAATTAGCAAACAGATGAATGTTTCTGGATGTTCTTTAAAGGGTGCAGGTCTGTACTAGTCTCATGGCCTTTGGGATAAGGCTTTAAGTGAAGCTAAAGCTCTGAATCTAGTTGGGCTGACAGGAAATGGATCTGAAGGATTCTTGCTTCTGAGTTTGTTTCCTCATGTTTGAATGCACTTTCTTTGGATAACAGTGTCTATTAACACCTGCTTCCAGCATCAACAAGGTGAGAGGAGACGTTAGATGACATTTGTCCAAATCTGGCTTAAAGCCTCTGAAAAAATAATACTTATTTAGCGAAATTCAGATTTTTGTCTCAAATTTAAAAAAAATTTCCTCAAAATTAGGACTTTTTTCTCTAAATCTGAAAAATCTGTTTTTCTCAGATAATCGAAGAATTATGACTTTTCCCTCCAAATTCAGCTTTTTCGGAAAATCACAAGTAACTGAATACACCTGTATTCACCCTCGCTCGCTCAGATATTTAATCCTGAAGGCCAACAGGCTTCAGTTATCATAGCGAGGTCAAGCAAAATGTGCAGACTGTGCTTCTTGTAAGCTGCTTGCATTGCCCATGGGGGGGATTCTGCACATCAGCACTAACTCTCAGAAATGTACACGACTGATTTTAAAGAGCTTCTCTATTATGATCTGAAATACCACACAAAATGATCTACAGCACAGTCACATGACTTCACGTCTCCACCGCTAAGCTAAAGGCGGCTAATATTGGGCTATAAAGGAACTACAGCACGGTCACATGACTTCACGTCTCCACCGCTAAGCTAAAGGAGGCTAATGTTGGGCTATAAAGGAACTACAGCACGGTCACATGACTTCACGTCTCCACCGCTAAGCTAAAGGAGGCTAATGTTGGGCTATAAAGGAACTACAGCACGGTCACATGACTTCACGTCTCCACCGCTAAGCTAAAGGTGGCTAATGTTGGGCTATAAAGGAACTACAGCACGGTCACTTGACTTCACGTCACCACCGCTAAGCTAAAGGTGGCTAATGTTGGGCTATAAAGGAACTACAGCACGGTCACTTGACTTCACGTCACCACCGCTAAGCTAAAGGTGGCTAATGTTGGGCTATAAAGGAACTACAGCACGGTCACATGACTTCACGTCTCCACCGCTAAGCTAAAGGAGGCTAATGTTGGGCTATAAAGGAACTACAGCACAGTCACATGACTTCACGTCACCACCGCTAAGCTAAAGGCGGCTAATGTTGGGCTATAAAAGAACTACAACACGGTCACATGACTTCACGTCACCACCACTAAGCTAAAGGAGGCACATTTTGGGCTATAAAGGAACTACAGCACGGTCACATGACTTCAGGTCACCACCGCTAAGCTAAAGGAGGCTAATGTTGGACTATAAAGGAACTACAGCACGGTCACATGACTTCACGTCACCACCGCTAAGCTAAAGGAGGCTAATGTTGGGCTATAAAGGAACTACAGCACGGTCACATGACTTCACGTCACCACCGCTAAGCTAAAGGAGGCTAATGTTGGGCTATAAAGGAACTACAGCACGGTCACATGACTTCACGTCACCATCGCTAAGCTAAAGACAGCTAATGTTGGGCTATAAAGGAGTTACAGCACGGTCACATGACTTCACTTCACCACCGCTAAGCTAAAGGTGGCTAATGTTGGGCTATAAAGGAACTACAGCACCGTTACATGACTTCACGTCACCACCGCTAAGCTAAAGGCGGCTAATGTTGGGCTATAAAGGAGTTACAGCACGGTCACATGACTTCACTTCACCACCGCTAAGCTAAAGGTGGCTAATGTTGGGCTATAAAGGAACTACAGCACGGTTACATGACTTCACGTCTCCACCGCTAAGCTAAAGGAGGCTAATGTTGGGCTATAAAGGAACTACAGCACGGTCACATGACTTCACGTCACCACCGCTAAGCTAAAGGTGGCTAATGTTGGGCTATAAAGGAACTACAGCACGGTCACATGACTTCACGTCTCCACCGCTAAGCTAAAGGTGGCTAATGTTGGGCTATAAAGGAACTACAGCACGGTCACTTGACTTCACGTCACCACCGCTAAGCTAAAGGAGGCTAATGTTGGGCTATAAAGGAACTACAGCACGGTCACATGACTTCACGTCTCCACCGCTAAGCTAAAGGAGGCTAATGTTGGGCTATAAAGGAACTACAGCACAGTCACATGACTTCACGTCACCACCGCTAAGCTAAAGGCGGCTAATGTTGGGCTATAAAGGAACTACAACACGGTCACATGACTTCACGTCACCACCACTAAGCTAAAGGAGGCACATTTTGGGCTATAAAGGAACTACAGCACGGTCACATGACTTCACGTCACCACCGCTAAGCTAAAGGTGGCTAATGTTGGGCTATAAAGGAACTACAGCACGGTCACATGACTTCACGTCACCACCGCTAAGCTAAAGGAGGCACATTTTGGGCTATAAAGGAACTACAGCACGGTCACATGACTTCACGTCACCACCGCTAAGCTAAAGGCGGCTAATGTTGGGCTATAAAGGAGTTACAGCACGGTCACATGACTTCACTTCACCACCGCTAAGCTAAAGGAGGCACATGTTGGGCTATAAAGGAACTACAGCACGGTCACATGACTTCACATCATCACCGCTAAGCTAAAGGAGGCACATTTTGGGCTATAAAGGAACTACAGCACGGTCACATGACTTCACATCATCACCGCTAAGCTAAAGGAGGCTATAGTTGGGCTATAAAGGAACTACAACACGGTCACATGACTTCACGTCACCACCGCTAAGCTAAAGGAGGCACATTTTGGGCTATAAAGGAACTACAGCACGGTCACATGACTTCACGTCACCACCGCTAAGCTAAAGGCGGCTAATGTTGGGCTATAAAGGAGTTACAGCACGGTCACATGACTTCACGTCACCACCGCTAAGCTAAAGGAGGCTAATGTTGGACTATAAAGGAACTACAGCACGGTCACATGACTTCACGTCACCACCGCTAAGCTAAAGGCGGCTAATGTTGGGCTATAAAGGAGTTACAGCACGGTCACATGACTTCACGTCACCCCCTCTAAGCTAAAGGTGGCTAATGTTGGGCTATAAAGGAACTACAGCACGGTCACATGACTTCACGTCACCACCGCTAAGCTAAAGGAGGCTAATGTTGGGCTATAAAGGAACTACAGCACGGTCACATGACTTCACGTCTCCACCGCTAAGCTAAAGGAGGCACATTTTGGGCTATAAAGGAACTACAGCACGGTCACATGACTTCACGTCACCACCGCTAAGCTAAAGGCGGCTAATGTTGGGCTATAAAGGAAGTACAGCACGGTCACATGACTTCACGTCACCACCGCTAAGCTAAAGGAGGCTAATGTTGGACTATAAAGAAACTACAGCACGGTCACAAGACTTCACGTCACCACCGCTAAGCTAAAGGAGGCTAATGTTGGGCTATAAAGGAACTACAGCACGGTCACATGACTTCACGTCACCACCGCTAAGCTAAAGGAGGCTAATGTTGGACTATAAAGAAACTACAGCACGGTCACATGACTTCACGTCACCACCGCTAAGCTAAAGGAGGCTAATGTTGGGCTATAAAGGAACTACAGCACGGTCACATGACTTCACGTCACCAACGCTAAGCTAAAGGAGGCTAATGTTGGGCTATAAAGGAACTACAGCACGGTCACATGACTTCACGTCACCACCGCTAAGCTAAAGGAGGCTAATGTTGGACTATAAAGAAACTACAGCACGGTCACAAGACTTCACGTCACCACCGCTAAGCTAAAGGAGGCTAACGTTGGGCTCTAAAGGAACTACAGCACGGTCACATGACTTCACGTCACCACCGCTAGGCTAAAGGAGGCTAATGTTGGGCTATAAAGGAACTACAGCACGGTCACATGACTTCACGTCACCACCGTTAAGCTAAAGGAGGCTAATGTTGGGCTATAAAGGAACTACAGCACGGTCACATGACCTCACGTCACCACCGCTAAGCTAAAGGAGGCTAATGTTGGGCTATAAAGGAACTACAACACGGTCACATGACTTCACGTCACCACCGCTAAGCTAAAGGTGGCTAATGTTGGGCTATAAAGGAACTACAGCACGGTCACATGACTTCACGTCACCACCACTAAGCTAAAGGAGGCTAATGTTGGGCTATAAAGGAACTACAGCACGGTCACATGACCTCACGTCACCACCGCTAAGCTAAAGGAGGCTAATGTTGGGCGTGGCACTTGTTAGCAACCTCTGTTTTTAAATCCTCCAGTCGGGTATTTACTGACGTATTTTCTGTCGTAGAACAAAACGTTAAAATATCTTCAGCTCGTGTTAATCAGACCTTATTTCAGGGAAACAACTAAAAACACATTCAGAAAACCATTGACTTCCAGACCAGGGGACAGAAAGGACTCATTCCTGAACTCTTCTATTGATGGAGTGCATTGTGGGAAATGTAGTATCCAGTGTTTTGTTCGCTTGACAAACTGTAGATAGCACCTCTCAGCTTCTGCTGCACCAAATCCGATGTTTCTTCTGAAGATACATGTGTCTCGTGAGTTCCTAAACGTTATTGCAAGTGTAAATCACTGGAGTACCCCTTTAAATATTTCCCTGATTTAATGGATAGCTTCATAAAAGCCACCCTGGCTCGAACATAACCTGCTTTATTGGCCGGTTTCCCTGCTGTGTCCTTACTTAAAAGCCTCAATCAAGTTGATATGTAGCTAAATTCTGTTGGCTTGCCTTTTTAGTCTTGGTTTTAAAAGCCTAAATTGCATTTCCTTGTTGCATACATGTGTCAGTCATTGGGTTTAAGCCTCTGTTGCACTCTGTGTATTCCATGTTCAGAAATTAAATGGAGTAGGCAGTAAGTGATTCTATGTTTGGACCATGACTAATTACTGAGTAGATGTGAGACGGACCCTCAGGCTACGGCAGCTGGAAACCTTAAACCGACAGCTCAGATTCTGTAACAACAAGGTGTGTGTGCAGACTGTGATATGAGCTCCTTTGGAGAGGCATACCAAGTAGTTGCCATTAGTTTCTTTCAGGTGGAAAGGTGGTGATTAGCGGCCCGACGGAGGCCACCTGAAGGGATTTTTTGACAAACAACAACAGTGGTACGACACCTCGGCAGGAAGTCTCTGTGATTAGAGGCTGTTTCTTGTATTCATGAAGGTCCCTCCACAGGAAAGACTTTAATTGCTTCTTGAAGTTCATTACCGTGTGATTGCTGTGCTGTGAAATTGTCGCTAGTTTGATAATGGCAACATGAAATGTGGAGCTGCACTTGTTTGCTGGAAAAGAACAAGAGGAAGTTTACTTGGCGGTATTCGTCAGGGGGGTTTAATCGGCGGATCTGACAGAAAAGAGTGAGAAACCTCAGGTAAAGCCTGATGTAGCCCAAGGCTTTCACATTCAGACGCTGCGCTAACTACCAACTGTCTGACATTTGGCATTTCTAAATTAAATCCAGACTTTAAATGGAACACGTTCTTCCTCTTTTCATTTAAAAGTTTCACCAAAAAGAAGTAAAACACACCTTTTAAACTCCTCTGTTGCTAACACGTTGCATCATGGGAAATGTAGTCTTTCTGGTGCTTGACACACAGTAGATCTAGGGCCCGTCGTAACGAGGCCGTAACGGAGCCATGGAAACGATAACGCATCCCATAGTGGGAAGGTCTGGTAACGTAATGCTTGCGGCACCGTGTGTACGCCCTAAACGATCACAGCCCCGCCTCTCCCCACCTCTCCTGCTCACATTGCTGATGCGTTTCGCAAACAACAACAACAACAATGTCGGATCACAGTGCGCTCGTGCTCCAGACGCTACTGACCGTGATACAGATGTTAGTGCAACGTTTACCGCTCCTCGACCGCAACCATCCGCAACAAGCGGACCTGGAGAACTACGTGAACTACATGTTGCTAAAATGTAGTTCTCCGCGGTGGATTTAGCAGCTACTTACAGGCCCGGTATATGTACTACAGCGGGTCGAGCGGTCTCGTGTGGACGGACACGTCTCTTGAGCCGATTCTGTGTTTTCGGAAGACTTCTTTGATATCGACCTCGGTTCGTTTTCGTCTCTCGACCATGTTTTTTTTTTCTCTGTTTTATTTCCACAGGTTTTAATGAAACATTTTCCACAACTCCCCCGGTCAGTCCCACCACAATCTCTCCGGTCCAAACATGTGTCTGATAATAGAAAGGACAGATCAGAGGTCATAGTATACTAATCAAACATACAGCATGAGCTAAGTTACGGACCTGCCCACTTTCCGATGAAAATACTGCATTAGTGCGAAGCAGGAAATAATAGTTGTAGTGGCTATTTGTCAACAACAATAAAACTTCACTGAGGCACCAGGTATAGTGGATCTTACGCAGATCATGAGTTGGTAATGAGTCCATCGTCCAGACAAGGCATCAACGTTGTTGTGGTATGTACTAGCTTCACCTTGCGGGAACAATACAGCAAAAGGTGTTGAAATGTTTGCTCAGCCCTGACACTGGTGAAAAGCCAGAGACCTTCCCGGTGCCCACTGACTGCTCTGTGCCCTGAGTGCCTTAAATCAGGGCAACTCAATTTCATCGAGGGCCACATCAGCATTATGGTTGCACTCAAAGGGCCGGTTGTAACTTTAAGACTATATAACAAATTAAAAATACATATATAAATATATCATATATATAAAATAATGTATTATATTACATCATTGCCCATTGGATTATCATCGGATAGGGTAATAACTTCATAATTAACTACGTCTGAAAGCAGAAGTCTAGGGCAAATAATTGCAAGTCTCTTCAGTGCGTATGTCCCAAAATGATTTAAAAAGAAAAGCCAAATTCTGGAGAAAAAAGAAATAGAAGTGACGTTTTGAAATAACAATCTAATTCTATGAAAAAATACATATTTTGAAGAAAAAAAGGCAAATTCTGAGAAAAAAGTCATATTTGAGATGCATTGTGGGACATGTAGTTTAAGGGCAACGTGCTTCTGTAGCATGTAACCGTATAATAAACATATTATATTCTTTGCAAGCTCTTGTGGGGCCACAGGAAATGAAGTCGCGGGCCGAATGTGGCCCCCGGGCCTTGAGTTTGACACCCCTGCCTTAAATAAACCCAGCTGTGTGCCCAAATCACCTTCAAAATAAAAGCATTTTAGCTGGAACACAACTTAACTTAAATAATATGGCTGTAAATTAATTAATTCTACAAAACAAAAAATAACAAAGAAATACATTAAATAAATGTGAAAAATACTGAATAGCTTCCACAGTAGTGTCGTCTTGTCTTAAAGCTGCTGGGTCACATAGTGCACCTCAAACAACACATACATCCACAGCTTTCTTTACTTCCTCGACAGAAAGAAGGAACGTGTACGCTCCCAAGTGTTCTCCTTAAAACAAAGCTGTCTCGACGGTACTCATATTTCTGGAGGAATTATACCGTTTCTGACGAACAGAAATATTGTATGCATTTCGTTACCCGGTGCAGACACAACCATGATACTTATCTAAATGTGTCCGACAATAAAAAGAATTCCTGAGTTGTCTACACGAGGACGGAGCTTTGAGTAATGCTGTTCCACTGCAGTGTGCTTAGTAGCGCTCCAGTTTCACCCTCACACCTGATCATATTGCAGGATGCTGCTAGGTGTGCACTGTAGTTAAACTGTGCGTGGAGTCCTCACCGTGGGGGGGTGCACACCCGTCTAAATGGACTCTACAGAACCACAACGAGCGTTTAGTCTCAGCAGTGTTGGTCCATACCCACTAACACACAGTCACAGTGGACCTTTCATCATGTCTTGGCAGGAAGAGCACGCATGTAATTAACGTCACTAATTAAATCTGCGTTTCCACGGCCTCCCTCCAGCCGTGGCTAATGCTATTAGCTTCACCTGTGTGCCATGAAAGGAGATTAATGTCGTCATTAGTATCATCGGATTACTGCTGTGCATGTGCATGTAATGGGAAACTACAATTAAGTACAATCGAGAAGCACTATGTAATGCTTCTTCCTTTATTAACAGCGTTTACATAAAGCAATAGATCCATCATTTAAGCTATTTAAATGTATTTATATAGCGTTTTTAGTGTGGGGTGCAAACCGAAAACACACCAGAATAAAAACAGACAAAGCAGTTCCTAACTTGGTGTTTAGGGAAGGCAGTGGCTAAGTGGGTAGTGCGTTGGTGTTGGGATCAGGGGACAGGTTCAAACCCCACTGCAGTCAGCATGTCGTAAGTCCTAACAAGTAACACGTGATGTACTGTTTAATAAAAACCTTTAATACCGTAGTTGGAAAGTCGACACAGGTCCACACTGCGAGTCTGACCACAGGGTGAGAGATAATAACCCAGTTCACAGTATGAGTATTCTAAAAAGGGCGGTGGCGGCGAAGTCGATAGGGACTTGGCTTGGAAGGTCATCAGTTCAAGACCCGGCAATACCAAGTGCTACCGAGGTGTCCCTGAGCAAGGCACCGTTCCCCACACTGCTCCCCGGGCGCCGTTCAAAATGGCAGCCCACTGCTCCTAACACTAGGATGGGTCGAATGCAGAGAAACCATTTCCCCACGAGGGGTTAAAAGTCCATCTTAAAAAACACATTTGATTATTTTCTGAAAATCTCAACATTTTTATAATTTTCTGAAATCTCAAAAGTCTGATTTATTTCCCCAAAATTCTGACTTTCTTAAAAAATCGGAAAATTCGCATTTTTTTTCTCAAAATCTGGAAATTCGAATTTTCTAATAAAAAATAACGTTTTCCTCACGATTTGAATATCTTTGACTTTTTCCTAAAGAAAATCTTTATTTTTCAGAAAATCCAAAACATTCTGACTTTTTCAGAAAATCTAAAAAAATCTTTTTCAGAAAATCTCAGAATTACGTTTTTTTTAAATATCCCCAAATTCTGACTTTTTTCTCAAAACCTCTAAATTCTGACTTTTTCAGAACATCTCAAAACTACTAAAAGGATGACGGATGAAAGAACGGTTTGTCAAACAAGCAGAGATTATTTCGGGCTTAAAAACTATTTCCCGAGGTGGCTGGGAAATTGAGGGTCCTCCTCCCCGGACCCAGTCTACTGCAAGAGACCAGAACCAGGTTACCACATGCTTTTATTGAGTGACTGATTACCTGATTCTGTTCAGCCGTCTGGCCGAGCCACTCCCATCACTCGAGCAGCCGGCGCCCTAATACCACACCCCGACCACACTACTGTTAAGTAGCTAAGAATGATCTCGAATACAACTCAATGTTTACATGCTTCGAGTGCTCAACCTGAAGAACGGAGACAAAAGAGTTTGAACAGGAAGTGGGGAAAGGTAAATTTCAACACTACATTCAGGTTGGAACATGAACAGAATGGCCATTACTGTAATGGAGAATAATGACATGGTGAGACAGAAATACGCCTGAGGGTGGGAGCTTTCCTTTTAAAGGACCAGAGGCAACGGAAATCACACGTAATGTTTAAGGCTTAGAAACACTTCCTAGCTTCACCTGCGGCACAAGTTGCTGAAGGGTATTGTCCCGCAGTGATTCCTCAGGGTGTGAATAGAGATGCTATCAGTGTTTGTCCTAATCCATATCCTCCCTGATCCCCCCCTCTGATTAGCCCTGACAATCCAATACACAATGTAGCCGTCAATTACAAAGGCCCGCGCTATCGCCATCTTATCGGACGCTCGGCTAATTGCTAACCCTGATGGGACGTTCGCTCTGCGGGGAGTTAGGGAGGGGGGGTAACGGAGGTGAATATACTCAATGTCCTGTCCAATGATCATATAATCATTTAAAACATATATTCTTATCCTCTGTTCAATTGTGTTTTTAGTCTTGTACGTGTTTAACAGAGACATAAAGACTTACATGTCAGAGGGGCAAGAGGAAGTGTACAAGGTGGCTTTGCAAATGTTAAGGACAAGGTTTTTTAATGTTTTAACGATTGGATGTCACAACTGAAGAGACGTGTGTGTGTGTGTGTGTGTGTGTGTGTGTGTGTGTGTGTGTGTGTGTGTGTGTGTGTGTGTGTGTGTGTGTGTGTGTGTGTGTGTGTGTGTGTGTGTGTGTGTGTGTGTGTGTGTGTGTGTGTGTGTGTGTGTGTGTGTGTGTGTGTGTGTGTGTGTGTGTGTGTGTGTGTGTGTGTGTGTGTGTGTGTGTGTGTGTGTGTGTGTGTGTGTGTGTGTGTGTGTGTGTGTGTGTGTGTGTGTGTGTGTGTATAAACATTTGCTGCTTTTCCTTTTGAAAAAAATAAATACCTGCATTCAAATAATGTCTGAAGTAAGTATTGGCTTCCTACTTAAAGTACCAACAGATAGAGTACATGTTACACTTGCATGACTTTTACTTTTATATTTATATGTGGTATCAGTACTTTTACTAGTGGGGAGTTTGGAAAGGAAATCTGCATTAAGCAGGCAGTGTTCAGCTCCACGATACTCGCATTAGTCCACACACCGCTGAAGCACCTCACGTGGAGAGAATTACAGAAAAGTAATTGGCACAAAATCTGTGTTTTAAAAACGCGTCCCAGGCGCAGTGTGAACGACACCTATAGGTTTGAATCCAGTCATTTCATCAAATATGTGTTTGTCCTTTTTAAGTGAATAAGAGTCTGTTGAAGCTCGGATGTGACTATCTAGAGTAGGGTGGACTCTACACATGTTCTAAAGAGTAGTCTTGAGTCACAGATGAGAAGACATGTCTCCCTTCAGCTTTTAAAGAAATACAAAAAAAAGCTGTTTCAAAATGAGATAAACCCACAGACATTAGATAATAACTTGAAGGAAAGGACATCGCAGAGGATAACCAACAACAAGAGTTTGTAGATTAACCAAAAAAAAGAACAAGCGACAAGCTAGGTCAAGGTAATATAAGCTAGGGCGCGCTAGGTCAAGCTAGGACATGCTAGATCAAGCTAGGACACGCTAGGTCAAGCTAGATCAAGCTAGGACACGCTAGATCAAGCTAGGACACGCTAGGTCAAGCTAGGAAACGCTAGGTCAAGCTAGGACACGCTAGATCAAGCTAGGACACGCTAGATCAAGCTAGGACACGCTAGATCAAGCTCGGACACGCTAGGTCAAG
The DNA here is from genome assembly GCF_902827115.2 of Pseudochaenichthys georgianus. Classification (NCBI taxonomy): domain Eukaryota; kingdom Metazoa; phylum Chordata; class Actinopteri; order Perciformes; family Channichthyidae; genus Pseudochaenichthys; species Pseudochaenichthys georgianus. The sequence goes on along the minus strand of NC_047511.1, from coordinate 48,296,718 downwards.
CTAGGACATGCTAGGTCAAGCTAGGAAACGCTAGGTCAAGCTAGGACATGCTAGGTCAAGCTAGGAAACGCTAGGTCAAGCTAGGACACGCTAGGTCAAGCTAGATCAAGCTAGGACACGCTAGATCAAGCTAGGACATGCTAGGTCAAGCTAGATCAAGCTAGGACATGCCAGATCAAGCTAGGACACGCTAGGTCAAGCTAGGAAACGCTAGGTCAAGCTAGGACACGCTAGGTCAAGCTAGATCAAGCTAGGACACGCTAGGTCAAGCTAGGACACACTAAGAGGAGCTAGGACACTCTAGGTCAAGCTAGATCAAGCTAGGACACGCTAGGTCAAGCTAGGACACACTAAGAGGAGCTAGGACACTCTAGGTCAAGCTAGGACAAGCTAGGTCAAGCTAGGACAAGTTAGGACCAGCTAAGATAAGCTAGGACACGCTAGATCAAGCTAGGACACGCTAAGTCAAGCTAGGACAAGCTAGGACACACTAGATCAAGCTAGGACACGCTAGGTCAAGGTAGTACACGCTAGATCAAGCTAGGACACGCTAGGTCAAGCTAGGACACGCTAGGTCAAGCTAGTACACGCTAGATCAACTAGGACACGCTAGGACACGCTAGGTCAAGCTAGGACAAGCTAACACAGTTAACCAGGCAGGTAGTCAGCCGACAACTACTTAACAAATAAAAAATATAATAAAAAACTACTAAACATTGATGAAGATGTGAGACTAAAAATACTATGTCCCTCCTATCGGATATCATTTGTGAAATATATAATAATTTATACAAAGGAGTTGCGCGCAATTTGCTATCTGACTCAACAACAAAAGGAGGTATAAACACGCAGTCAAAGAATAACTGAAGTATTTCTCTAAAACAGGACAGATCTGTTCTCAGCACATTGAACTGAAGCCTTTCTGGAGTGCAGTGGAGTACCGGAGCTTTAGTTGGACTCTTTCCGGGTAATAAGGTGCTCAGGTCAGTTAGATGTGTTATAGCCTCCTAACAAAGAAAGAGATCATTCTGATAAGATGTGCCGAGGACAGAAATACCAATCAAGACCACATCCTTCATTTCCAGACTCTTCATGCACACTAATGCAGGAATGAGGAGATCCTGATGAAGTCTCCGGTAATGCCTTCTTCTACTTATTGAAAAGCCTTCATCCACCTATTTCCATGCTAACGAAGGCGGATTGAATTACAAAGGGCGACCAGCAGCGGTGAGATTAGATTACATTTCCACAAAAGGCTGGAAGCTAGAAGTCTCACACCTTATCTAAATCGTGATGGAAATGCATTGTCCGGGAAATAATGACTCTGGCTCCATTTCAGAGCAGCGGTTTGAACATGCCTCTGAACATTATTAAATATAACACTGCCGCAGATAGAGGAGCGAGAAACCTGCAAAATGATTACACGTTGTATTGGGGTTATACTTCTGGACCGAACACATCGAGCTGCTGTAAAGGAATTTCACCAGAGAAAGAAATGTCCCCCAATTTAGCCCAAATAATTATCAGTAAACTACGAGTTAATGTATCAAACGGTGTGCCAATCCATCCAGGACTCTACTTTAAAGAGTCCCCTCCTGCTGATGTTCAGGTGTATATCAGCATGTAGTGTCTCTACTTTAAAGAGTCCTCTCCTGCTGATGTTCAGGTGTATATCAGTATGTAGTGTCTCTACTTTAAAGAGTCCTCCCCTGCTGATGTTCAGGTGTATATCAGTATGTAGTCTCTCTACTTTAAAGAGTCCTCTCCTCTGATGTTCAGGTGTATATCAGCATGTAGTGTCTCTACTTTAAAGAGTCCTCTCCTCTGATGTTCAGGTGTATATCAGTATGTAGTGTCTCTACTTTAAAGAGTCCTCTCCTGCTGATGTTCAGGTGTATATCAGCATGTAGTGTCTCTACTTTAAAGAGTGCTCTCCTGCTGATGTTCAGGTGTATATCAGTATGTAGTGTCTCTACTTTAAAGAGTCCTCTCCTGCTGATGTTCAGGTGTATATCAGTATGTAGTGTCTCTACTTTAAAGAGTTCTCTCCTGCTGATGTTCAGGTGTATATCAGTATGTAGTGTCTCTACTTTAAAGAGTCCTCTCCTGCTGATGTTCAGGTGTATATCAGTATGTAGTGTCTCTACTTTAAAGAGTCCTCTCCTGCTGATGTTCAGGTGTATATCAGCATGTAGTGTCTCTACTTTAAAGAGTCCTCTCCTGCTGATGTTCAGGTGTATATCAGTATCTAGTGTCTCTACTTTAAAGAGTCCTCTCCAGCTGATGTTCAGGTGTATATCAGTAGGTAGTGTCTCTACTTTAAAGAGTCCTCTCCTGCAGATGTTCAGGTGTATATCAGCATGTAGTGTCTCTACTTTAAAGAGTCCTCTCCTGCTGATGTTCAGGTGTATATCAGTATCTAGTGTCTCTACTTTAAAGAGTCCTCTCCTGCTGATGTTCAGGTGTATATCAGTATGTAGTGTCTCTACTTTAAAGAGTCCTCTCCTCTGATGTTCAGGTGTATATCAGTATGTAGTGTCTCTACTTTAAAGAGTCCTCTCCTGCTGATGTTCAGGTGTATATCAGTATGTAGTGTCTCTGCTTTAAAGAGTCCTCTCCTGCTGATGGTCAGGTGTATATCAGTATGTAGTGCCTCTGCTTTAAAGAGTCCTCTCCTGCTGATGTTCAGGTGTATATCAGTATGTAGTGTCTCTACTTTAAAGAGTCCTCTCCTGCTGATGTTCAGGTGTATATCAGTATGTAGTGTCTCTACTTTAAAGAGTCCTCTCCTGCTGATGGTCAGGTGTATATCAGTATGTAGTGTCTCTACTTTAAAGAGTCCTCTCCTGCTGATGTTCAGGTGTATATCAGTATGTAGTGTCTCTACTTTAAAGAGTCCTCTCCTGCTGATGTCCAGATGTATATCAGTATGTAGTGTCTCTACTTTAAAGAGTCCTCTCCTGCTGATGTTCAGGTGTATATCAGTATGTAGTGTCTCTACTTTAAAGAGTCCTCTCCTGCTGATGTTCAGGTGTATATCAGTATGTAGTGTCTCTACTTTAAAGAGTCATCTCCTGCTGATGTTCAGGTGTATATCAGTATGTAGTGTCTCTACTTTAAAGAGTCCTCTCCTGCTGATGTTCAGGTGTATATCAGTATGTAGTGTCTCTACTTTAAAGAGTTCTCTCCTTCTGATGTTCAGGTGTATATCAATGTGTAGTGTCTCTACTTTAAAGAGTCCTCTCCTGCTGATGTTCAGGTGTATATCAGTATGTAGTGTCTCTACTTTAAAGAGTCCTCTCCTGCTGATGTTCAGGTGTATATCAGTATGTAGTGTCTCTACTTTAAAGAGTCCTCTCCTGCTGATGTTCAGGTGTATATCAGTGTGTAGTGTCTCTACTTTAAAGAGTCCTCTCCTGCTGATGTTCAGGTGTATATCAGTATGTAGTGTCTCTACTTTAAAGAGTCCTCTCCTGCTGATGTTCAGGTGTATATCAGTATGTAGTGTCTCTACTTTAAAGAGTCCTCTCCTCTGATGTTCAGGTGTATATCAGTATGTAGTGTCTCTACTTTAAAGAGTCCTCTCCTCTGATGTTCAGGTGTATATCAGTATGTAGTGTCTCTACTTTAAAGAGTCCTCTCCTGCTGATGTTCAGGTGTATATCAGTATGTAGTGCCTCTACTTTAAAGAGTCCTCTCCTGCTGATGGTCAGGTGTATATCAGTATGTAGTGTCTCTACTTTAAAGAGTCCTCTCCTGCTGATGTTCAGGTGTATATCAGTATGTAGTGTCTCTACTTTAAAGAGTCCTCTCCTGCTGATGTCCAGATGTATATCAGTATGTAGTGTCTCTACTTTAAAGAGTCCTCTCCTGCTGATGTTCAGGTGTATATCAGTATGTAGTGTCTCTACTTTAAAGAGTCCTCTCCTGCTGATGTTCAGGTGTATATCAGTATGTAGTGTCTCTACTTTAAAGAGTCCTCTCCCGCTGATGTTCAGGTGTATATCAGTATGTAGTGTCTCTTTGCCCATGCTGGATTAAAATGCTTTCTCGCTGCAGAACGTCTGCAGAAAGCTGTTTCTGATGAACACAGCCTGCCTGATTATCAAGCGGATTTCTCGCTTGATGTCGTTCTGGCTTTCTGAATCTCTTGCTTCACAGATCAGTCACAGTTGTTATTTATTGAAATCACATTCGGAGTATCATCAAAGGCCTGTTTGGACACATTATTAGTGCGTCTGCTGAAGCCGGGATAAATCTGTGCGGGTGTCTTCATTCATGCTTTCTACCCCGCTAATAACAGCTGATATCTGAGACGGGGAAAATGGAGGCGTTTATGAAAATAATATTACCTACAGCTCAGAGCAATATGGGATTAAGTGTTAGACTCGACGGCAGAGCGCCTGTAATAGAATCTGCAGCCACAGGATTTCATTAGTGTGTCTTGAGACGGGAGTGAAGTGACTCGGGATGGAAACCCACAGCAGGGTTTCGGGTGTTCGGGTTGAACACATTTTTTTACAACCTATCTCTTGAAAAAAAGTAATTAGGACTAATATGTGTTTTAAAAAGTTGTGCCTGGCGGTGTAGACGACACCTATTGGTTTGATTCCAGTCATTTCATCAAATATGTGTTTGTCCTTTTAACTGAATATGAGTCTGTGACTAACTAGAGTAGTGTGGACTCTACACATGATCTAATAAGTAGTAGAAGATGTCTGGAGTCACAGATGAGAAGACATTTCTCCCTTCAGCTCTTAAAGAAATACAAAAAAAAGCAGTTTTAAAATGAGATAAACCCACAGACATGAGATAATAACTTAAAGGAAAGGACATCGCAGAGGATAGCCAACGAAAAGAGTTTGTAGATTAACCACAAAAAAATAACAAGCTACAAGCTAGGTCATGCTAGGTCATGCTAGGTCAAGCTAGGTCATGCTAGGTCAAGCTAGGTCATGCTAGATCAAGCTAGGACAAGGTAAGATAAGCTAGGACAAGGTAAGATAAGCTAGGAGACGCTAGATCAAGCTAGGTCATGCTAGGTCAAGCTAGGTCATGCTAGGTCAAGCTAGGTCATGCTAGGACAAGGTAAGATAAGCTAGGACAAGGTAAGATAAGCTAGGAGACGCTAGATCAAGCTAGGACACGCTAGGTCAAGCTAGGTCATGCTAGGACAAGGTAAGATAAGCTAGGACAAGGTAAGATAAGCTAGGAGACGCTAGATCAAGCTAGGTCATGCTAGGTCAAGCTAGGTCATGCTAGGTCAAGCTAGGTCATGCTTGGACAAGGTAAGATAAGCTAGGACAAGGTAAGATAAGCTAGGAGACGCTAGATCAAGCTAGGACACGCTAGGTCAAGCTAGGTCATGCTAGGTCATGCTAGGTCATGCTAGGTCATGCTAGGTCAAGCTAGGACAAGGTAAGATAAGCTAGGACAAGGTAAGATAAGCTAGGAGACACTAGATCAAGCTAGGACACGCTAGGTCAAGCTAGGTCAAGCTAGGTCATGCTAGGTCAAGCTAGGTCATGCTAGATCAATCTAGGACAAGGTAAGATAAGCTAGGACAAGGTAAGATAAGCTAGGAGACGCTAGATCAAGCTAGGACATGCTA